>NW_028317817.1:3492500-3670000 GCF_062004578.1 Staurois parvus | reverse complement strand
AGACCTGGAGTACACAATGTGAATTGTCTGTAGTGACATGCTTCTCTGTCCTGCAATGATTACATTGTATGAGCAGAGCCTGAAGGATTAAAGTGATATTAAAGGCAATTAAAAAAAACTAAAAAAACCTGCTATACTTTCCTGCTCTGTGCAGTGGTTTCGCACAGAACAGCCCCAATCCTTTTTGTGGTCCCCTACTGGTGCTCCTGCCAACTGCCCCTTGAGCAAATAACTTGCTATTTGGGCAACCAAGCAGGCTCACTTCCACACGTGGAACCATGGTTCAAATGCATGAAGGTAAAAAACCTTGAGCTTTAACAACCACTTTAAAACCTTCCTTGTCCCTCCCAATCTCAACCAAGCAGAGGGCAGGTAGAGGGATCCGAGTAAGTGGCCCCAGATAAACTGCTCTGTACTGAAGTCGGGTTTAAAAAAAAAAAAAAAAATGCTTTCCCCCTGCCAGATAAGGGCATAATGTGCTAGCATGCATCGCATAGCACATTCTGAAATACTTGCCTTAAAAGAAGCACTCCAGTGGCACTCTCACCACTGACTGGGCTTCCATTTTCACCTGGTCTTCCTTCTGGGTTCATGGGCTCCGGCTGTTTGAATGACCGAGCCATATATATACATGCTTTATTTTAAGTCTACCTGTAGGTACAAGTGTCCCAGCGGTGTTTATAACATTTAATTATCCCCAACGCTTGAATCGGTAGTAGTTTCACACTTTGCAGTCTTGGTTTGCAGCATAAATATCACATTTAATTAACACACAAGGTATACTAAATTTATTCTGCTGTAGTCCAGCAACAATATTTTTTTTTTTTTTTTTTTTTTTTTTTGTGATGCAGGTGCAAGATCTATAGGGCTTGGGAAAAATATAAGAAATGTCTGACCCCTCTATAAAGGAAATATGGGATATTTTCTCCTCCCCCCCTTTTTTTTTTTTTTTTTTTTGTTTTTTAATATTGCCTTTTTATGGTCTGTTTATGCTTTGGGCACCTTGCTTTCCTGTTTTTTGTGATGTCGCCCTTGGACCCGAATAGTGATTCTATGGGATGCATCTCCCCAGTCACAGCTGGAGGGACTTGCGATACGGGAGGTGGGGCAATATACCCCTGACATCCTCCTTGCAGGACTGGACTTTGGAGGAGCTATTTAGTTGTCATTCTGCTTGAAGTCCCATGTGAGTGGTGTGACAGTAGTAGCTGTCAGAGCAGACGGGAGGCCACAGCCCAGCAGACGGGAGGCTACAGGCCGTGGCCCAGCAGTGGAGAAGCACTTGTCTTAATATTTGAGTGAATGCTTATTATCAAAAAGTAGTGACAAAATAAGCTTTGATTCTTCCTACTGTTCTGATACTCAGTCAGCAAACGCTCCGCATGGAAAGGTCTATTTTACTTTGGGGCAGCATGCTTTCCATCAAAACATCTTTGAACACCTCCTTTGATGTTAGAAAATATCGCTGGACATAAAGAAAAGTTGCTTCTGGCTGTTTTCATTTCACCATATAAAAGCAGAAGTAAACTTTCTTTCAGTGTAACTTCATTGCTGCATACACAGAAATAATTTTGAAATATGTAAACTGATATTTCCTTTAACAGAGCAATAGTCCTCATTTTCTTAAAGTGGCATTAAGCCCCAAAACAAAATGTTTATATAGTGCACCTAACCAGTTAATGTGCTGGCTGCATTTTTTTTTTTTTTTAATATGTGCACTATTTTCACTTGATCTGTCAAATGACACCCTTTAAAGAGGAGCTCCAGTCAACCCCCCCCAAAAAAACCCAAAAAGTCCTGTAGATGCTAACTTTTAATACATCCTCATGCACACTGGACGTTTTTGCAGCGGCTGCTTTTGGCTTTTAAGGTTTTTCTTCTACAACCAGTAAACTCCCCAGCATGTTATCCTATGTGTCCATGCATACATAGACTGTAATCCATGTTTTTGGCAGGGAGGTTTTTTGGCTGAAACAAAACCCAGGACTAGTGAGTTTCTAGAGGAGTTTTTTTTTTAGCTGTAAAAACGCTCTGACACTGAAAAAGGAGGTAAATCACAGCAAACTGGCATTTTTAGACTTTTTTTGACTAAAAAAAACCTCTAAAAAATGCAGCTAAACGCTAATACAAAAACACTGAAAAACTCAGTTTTAACGTAACTTTACACAGCTAACATTACCAGCATGATTGAAACGCCCACTGTGCATGGAGCCTAAAAGGACACTCACATGTCCAGGGATCCAGCAATGTCCTCACTCAAGCCAGTTCTTTAATCAACTTTGGGTTCAGGCACTGGCATCTTAGGTAAGGGAAACTGGCAGTGAAGCCACAGCTGGTTACTTACTGCACGTGCACGAGCAGCGGTGCGTCCCGTGGTCATCTGGGACCTTTGTGTGTCCCAGAAGGATGCAGGGGCAAGGAAGAGGGGCCGAACTTCCATATCCCCCCCCCCCCAAAAGAAAAGTACCATGTGGCAGTGGGACGGGAGGATGCAAGCAAGAGGAACTTCCCCTTTTTTCTGTGAAGTTTCGCTTTAAGCAGCCCATACATTGGTTTCTGCTGCTGTCAATCACAGCCAGTGAGGAGGGGGTGGGGTCAAGCCAGGGCTAATGGACACACAAAGGCGGATAGGGAACAAACACTCATGTGTGCCTTCAGAGCAAGTGGCTTGCTGTGGGGGCACTCATCAGGGGGTAGGAGCCACCAGCGCCAGCAGGGGACCTGAGAGGTGGAAGATCGGGGCTGCTCTGTGCAAAACCATTGCACAAAGCAGGAAAGTATGTTTTATTTAACCGCTTCCCACTATAGTCGAAAGACTGCTACAGAGCTGTTGTCCAGTTTTGGGAGGGTGTCCATGGACGTCCTTGTATAACACGCCCAAAGCTGTGCGCATCTGGTGCTGTCAGTGATTGCTGTGTCCTACAGACACAGCTGATCATGTGATTAGGTAAAAGGCCAATCACAGCTGTCCTTTACCACGTGATCAGCTGTGTCCAATGACACAGCAGATCACACTGTAAATACAGTTGCCGATTATCGGTAGCACTTTCCTCACACTGTCACAGCGTGAAGAAAGTACTGCCGATAATTGGCAAATATGACAGAGGAGATCTGCACTGATAATCAGGGCACTGATTATCCGTGCCCTGATTCAGTGTTGTCCATCAGTGCTGCATATCAGTGCTACCTATCAGTGCTGCCTCATCAATGCCCATCAGTGCTGCCTCATCAGTGCCCATCAGTGCCGCCTCATCAGTGCCCATCAGTGCTGCCTTATCAATGAAGCAGAAAAATTACCTGTTTTGCAAAATTTTATAATAGAAACAAAGAACTTTTTTTTTTTTTTTTCAAAATTTTTTTGCTTTTCTTTTGTCTATAGTGCAAAAAAAAACCCCCAGTTTTGATTAAATAGCACCAAAATAAAGCTCTATTTGTGTGAGAAAAATGATAATTTAATATGGGTACAGTGCTGCATGACCACGCAATTGTCATTCAAAGTGCAACAACACTGAAAGGTGAAAATTGGCCTGGGCAGGAAGGGGGTGAAAGTGCCTGGTAGGCAAGTGGTTAAAAAAAAAAAAAAAAAGTGAATCTTTAGTATCACTTTAATTAGCCGCCGATTCCACTAATACAGTCATAGAAGCTGTTTCAGAAGCCAGTTTTTAGTGGTCTGTAAAAGAGCTAAGATTGGGTGAATTATTAGGGTAATGAGCCTAAAGCTGATGTTCAGACAGTTCACTAAATATACAGTCAGAATACATTATTTTTGTCGTATCTGCCAAGGAATTTGTAAATCTGATTGGCCAATCTTGTGATTTCCCAATCTCTAGTACATTGCACAACCAAGCAGGTGACATACGTCTTTCCTGATTCTGCAAAGCAGCTTCCTATGTCCGCTCTCCAGCCTGTTCATTGGGCAATGAATCAACATTATCTGCTCTGTCCCATGAGCAGAAGTAGGAAAAATGAATGTTGAACCATGAATTGCAGAGTAAATCCACCCTGACTATCAGAGGTGTGTATCACAAGACATGTCTTTAAACTATGTATCTGTTTATACGAAGCTTCACCCTTAACTGATGCTTTAGTTTTGTGTAGACTTGACAAAGTATGCCCACTAGAGAACCCTGGACAAGTAAAGCCCAACACCTTTTTCATCTCTTTATAGCCTAAAATCCTATCCTAGGCTGGCCATAGATTATACACTTTCATTTCCTTCAACCACAGGTTGAGGGAAAGAAAATCGCAAGGTTCCCCCATCAACGCAGACTGTTGGTTACATCAATACTTAATTACTGATCCTGTTATTCTTTTGTAATTTTTTTTTTTACTTTTTTACACATTAAGGAGATTTGAGAAAAATCAGTATGATTTTGGCTAAAATCCTGTCCTAAGAGACAGACAAATATTTTATGTAAATGGTTGTCAACACAAGGGACACATCCTGATGACCTGGGCTTAGAGGAAGTGGGCTGAATGATGCTGATCAACAGATTGAGGACCTCTATTGCTAGAACAAAAGTACTGTTTATTATATTTTGCTATTTTTTTTTATCTTTTCGTGGTTATTTTTTTCAATTTTGAAAGTCTGCTTTAAAGGCTTTCAGTTGCAGAAATCTGCAAAAAAAAATGCATATATATTTGCAGCGAAAATGTAGTAGTATTAGTATTAATTTTTTCCTGCAAATATACTGTGTGCATTTTTTTTTTTTTTTTTTTCATAGGAACCTGCAAACCATTGCAATCATGATCAGTGGAACATGGGTGCAAATCCAGACTCCTGAAAACCCTTTCGTCCAGCTCCCTATCAGTGCTGAAGTACAGGCTTTCAGTTGGAGAGCTAGAGGAAGTGTCAAGGGACTAAGTGCAGGAAAGACAAGACTTGCAGTTTATTCATTCACAGATTATTGTGAATGAATGGTGCGAGTCCCTGAACTCAAATCCACATCACTACGCACCAATTTGGGACATCTGTTGGTGAGGTCTCGGGTCTTGCTCTGTGCTGGATTTTGATGCTATATAATGGGACATTAAAGGATACATTCACTTAGTAATGTCCATTTTTTTTTTTTTTTTTTGCAGGTAACTAATTTTTTTTTTTTTTTATGTATTATCCTTTTTTTATTTTGAATTTTTTTACTTATTTATTTTTTAGCCCATAAAGCATTGAACCTGTGATCAGCAGATCACTGGTTCCTTGCAGGTCTCCTGCAGACTGTCAGTGTAGGCTGTGTGCTCATACCTCGTATGGGCAGACTGACAGGAAGACTCAATCAACTACCACAGCGCTTATCAACAAAGGATATCGGGACTTCAGAACTCTGTGAATGAATGATGCCGTGTGGGTGGAGCCCAGCATGGTCGTGTGGTTTTCAAAAAGTGACCGCTAGTACGGGGCACTTCTAAAACAGGAACATGTAACGTTCCCAAAGGTGAACCTTTCCTTTAAAAACTTCTGATTGGTTGTCAGGAACACCCAAAACTCTGCGGTGGCTGCAAGAGCCTCTAAAAGATATAGGACTCAAGAGATGACTTGGGCTACCTGTTCCAACTTTAACTGAGATATCTTTCTTGGGTGAACTGGCCCTTTAAGACTTTTTGGCTGCAGTCTGGTTTAATATCTTAAGAACTTATCGGGTTTTTCACACATTTAAATAGATATTGGTACATTTTCAGTAGCCCAATTCTAAAAGCAAAGCTGTGCTTCTAGTTTATTGGTCCTGTAATATATTCCTGGCTGCAGTTGTGGCTTGAGTGCTATTCTGAAAATGAAAATATTTCATTTTACTAATATAGTTTGAACAGTGCAGTTCATTTCATTATGTAAATATGTTCACTTCTGATTATTTTGTGTTTCCAATGCTTTTCTTCTAAGGATTCATTCTCATGTACTGTTATTAACCTGGTTCTAAGTCTTGGACATTAGATCAAAAGTCCACCTTTTTCATTGAGTGTTTTGCAGTGTGTTTCTTATAGTGGAGTGTAAAATGGGAAAAAAAAAGTAATGAAACATGGAAAATATGGAAATCCCAGGTAATACCATTTTTAATACTATCAGATTAATATCAATGTTAAAGAGTTTTTCCATTGACTAATGTCAGGAAGGAGCAGATTAACATTTTGGTGTTTTATGGCACAGCTGTCCAATGTATTGGGTTTACTTTGGAGGTAGGACCAGATGACTTTTTTTCACTTGCCTTCAACATGCTGCCAACCGAAACTTCTGCAGGAAATCCTTTACTGAGCAAATGGAAATTTGCACAGGGCTAAGCATGCCAGGCTTTGGCAGGTAATATGGTATACGTAAGATATATGTAATTCAACTATGTACTTTGCAATTTGCCTGGAGTTTTGCTTTAAACCATTCACATCAGTCATTGTCCCCATACAAACTTCTCGTCCCACACCCCTGCCACAGGCACTAGTGCTATGACACACCTCGTTAGGTGAGAAACAAGCGTTTTTGGACTGTGTGGAGGGGATAAGCAGAATACCATATACTATAGGTCTCCAAACTTTCTAAACAAAGGGCCCAGTGCTGCAGACTTTGAGGGGGCCAGACCCTGGCCAGTGGTAGTAGAAAATGTCCTGGTGTCAGCGGGAGTAAACCATGTCCCATCTATGGTATTAGGGGGAAAAATTAGTGCCCCCTTGTCGGGGGTCAGTGGGTGGAGTAGTGCCCCCTTGTCGGGGGTCAGTGGGTGGAGTAGTGCCCCCTTGTCGGGGGTCAGTGGGTGGAGTAGTGCCCCCTTGTCGGGGGTCAGTGGGTGGAGTAGTGCCCCCTTGTCGGGGGTCAGTGGGTGGAGTAGTGCCCCCTTGTCGGGGGTCAGTGGGTGGAGTAGTGCCCCCTTGTCGGGGGTCAGTGGGTGGAGTAGTGCCCCCTTGTCGGGGGTCAGTGGGTGGAGTAGTGCCCGCTTGTCGGGGGTCAGTGGGTGGAGTAGTGCCCCTTTGGGGGTCAGTGGGTGGAGTAGTGCCCCCTTGGCCAGATAAGGGCTCATGTACACTGAAGCTGATAAACTCACATTTAGGAGCTGTTTGGCATTTTTTTTTATTTTTTCAGCAGCCTCTGAACTCACCCTAATGTTTTCCGATGTGTCCATCTTCATTTACAGTCATTTACAGGCATTTGAGGTTAGTCGCCCAAGTTTTTTTTTTTTTTTTGAACGCAGAAAACTTGCGTTTTAGCAGTTGATTTTATCAGCGTTTCAAACGCAAAACGCTTCTAAACGTGGCAGTTGTGTTTTATAAGCATTTGCGTCTGAAATTTTGTTTTAACTTTTCCAGTTCCAGATGCTGTCTAGAGCTTTTTTTCATCATGAAAAATGCATGCAAAGCATTTTTAAGGTACTCAGATGGACAAAACACTGAAAACAGGATGTTCCTACCAAGCTTGTCACACATGGTAATGACCAATTCACACCTAAGACCTCTCCCACCCTTGGAAACAAAAGATATGTTAATGAGCATTCACACCTCAAATTCCTCATGAAGACCCCCTGCCAGGTGACATTAATGACTCACTCCACCAGCCACCTTTCCACCCTTGGAAACAAAAGAAATGTTAATGAGCAACTCACACCTAAGCTAATTTCTACACATCCTGCTGTCTCTGTTTCTCTGAAACAGTTTGAAATAGTTAATAATTTACCACTTTTCAGTGCATTCTGGGCATTTAGGAGGTTCTCCTGTGCTTATCTTTAAAAATAAACGCTTCTAAACACGTTATGCAAACACGGCTAAACAGACGTTTTTTAACCTACGTTTTCCAGCAGTCCGTTTCCATCGTTCAGAAGTGTCCCGTGTACATGGGGCCTAAAGGAATGCAAAGCGCTGCAGTTTAGTGGCTGCTGTTATATGCTAACCACTCTGCTGACTCCACTTGAGCTTTCATTGTTGCATGAAGAAGGGGCATCCTTGGAAACTTGTTAATGTGCTTTTTCATCTTTGCAGGAGATTTTATTTTTTTGTTGTTGTTAATGAATGCATGGCAGATGTTTAGGGTCTCGTATTTACTAACTATATTTAAAACCACCTGATATTTTTTTATTTTTATTTTTTTCCATATTTTCTTACATGCTAAGAGCTTTGGAAATAACCCCAAGTAGCAGCAGTGCACTAATCTCATTTGTTTGTTAGCCAGCCAATTTGTTAGGATCAGCACAACCATAGTGTAGCACAGCAGGGAACAAAGCCTGCATATGTAATAAGCAGATATATTTGCCCCTAAGCACATAAATTACAAATTCTACACAAAAAAGGCTTTTTCATGTATATTTACCCCTTAGTGACTGATGGTAAAACAGATGTTAAAGCTTTAACACGATTGTGCAACTTTGTCGTGTTGGAAAATCCGTTCATATTATCAACTACTTTGTATATCCAGGTGGATTATACCGTTTTTTTCATGACCAATTGGACTTTTTTTTTTTTGGTGGTAAATGGTAATTTATTTATTTTTCCTTAATCCTACCTAAAGCACACTGACACTGCTTCTACTTAAACCTTGACCTTTGACCCAAACACTAACCCTTGAACTGACCTAGATCAAACCTTGATCTAGCTCTTTTATTTTTCTTTTAATTTCATTTATTTATTTTCACACACCTTTGTTTTCAGTACATCCCTTTCCTTACAAGGAGAGAAATGCATTATATTTCTCCCTCCATTCAGAGGGAAAGCTCAGGGGGTGGGCTGCACAGTGATCAATCACTGATAGCCAATATAGGCTATCACAGTAATCAGGTAACCCTGAATTGGGAGTCCTGGGTTCCAATTGTTAGTACGGGACCTGGTGTTCCCGGTGAGATTCCAGTCTCTATACGGCCCCACAGATTAAGGCCCACTTCCGTGAAGCTGCACATATGTGTACTGCATATACTTTCCTTTTCCCCTCCTCTTTTCTATCTCCCCTGCTTGCAGAGAATATACTGGAAGACCACCAGGAATCCTTTCTATATCCGTCAACATCATGGTAAAAGTATTACTTATATGGTCTTCTATGAAAATTCCAATTTATTGTAAACCTATCAATGAAGGATGATATTAATGTGGCTCTCTGTATTCGCATTTTACTACTTTTTAAGCTCTCATAAAAATTTTACTCTTCTTGTTTTCCATTTGTATGGTGGCTCCGCTGCCTTCCAGGGTCCTCTGGAGCCACCCTTACAAGTGATTTCCCACCATGGATTACAACTAGGTGTGCAGATTCTTCATAAACCTACATGGACAGGAAGGAGACCAGAATGTAAGCCACTTCCTAGCTCCTCCCACAAGGTGCTTGATATGCATCAGCTTTCAAGACAGCACTGGCCCCTGGTGATCTAATCGCCTATATTCTACATTCAGATTGGTAATGATGAGGATTTCACATGTGTATTTGAGTATTTTGAGGCAGTTTTGATGATACAAGAAGAACCTTGTGTGATATCTGTGGCTTGCGTGTTGCTTGACAGGAGGGTTGCACTGACTGGGGGGGGTGGGGGGGGGTGCAAGCTGGTTTTATTGGAACACCTAGGGGTTGATTTACTAAAACTGGAGAGTGCAAAATTGGGTGTAGCTCTGCATAGAAACAAATTTGGCTTCTAGGTTTTTTTGTTAAAGCTTAATTGAACAAGCTGAAGTTAGAAGCTGATTGGCTGCCATGCATAGCTGTACCAGATTTTGCACTCTCAAGTTTTAGTAAATAAACCCCATTGAATATTAGTAATGCTATTATTTTTATTAAACAAAAAAAACCCTTCCTGTGCAGGTTAACATGGTGTATGCCAAATAGGGAAAAAAGGAGAGTTTTTAAAGAGGAGCTTCAGTCTCCCCCTCAAAAAGTTGTCAGCAGCAACATATCCTGTCCAGGCATCCAGTGCGGTCCTCCATACATGCACTGCAGGCTTCCTTCACTGTCCAGCAGTCCAACCCCTCCTAGCTGCTTCCTGATTGCTGCAGCATTAAAGTGTTACTAAACCCAGGACCCTGCATTCACTATATCTGGTCTCCCACAGTACACAGATCATGGAAATGCACTTATTTTAGTAAATATAAACTGTTAAATACCTTTTCACATCAGAAGTTAAAGCAGTCTTGTGACTTCTAGCAGTGTCCAGCTAAGCACTGGTAAAGCTTTTAAGAGGAGTTTTCATTCTGCTCTGAGAATGCAAAACCCCTGAACCCTGTGCTGATCGCATGCACTCCCAAGAAAATAAATAAAACCTCTGTAGCAATACAAACCAGCTGAGCATGTGCAAAATGCCTGGTTCAGACTGTCTTTTAAGGAGATAAGAGGTGGCTGCTTGAACAAGGGGAGGAAGAGAGCAGTCAGCATCAAATGGCCTTTTTACACAATGCAGAGGATTGGCCCCTTAGGTTCCACAGTGAGTATGATAAGCTTTACTGCATATGCAGGCTGATTGTTACTGTTGTGGGTTTAGTAACACTTTAAGTATAGATTCAGATATATAGGGTGTTAGGATGCGATTTACATGCATTCCTTCTCACACTTGAAGGAAAACTGCACTGCTATTTAGCAGACGTGGGGCTGCAATTAATTTGTAATGGCACCCCCTACTCATATGAAATTGCAGCATGTTTTCTGTCCTTGGAAATAACATGGTGCAAAAGCAATATGCAATTTCCCTGCGCCTGTTCGACCTCTCTCCTGTGTCCAGATGGACTGCTGTGCCGCACCAACTCAACCCACACTAATCGCATAGGTGTGAACCTAGCCGAAGGCCTGTACACACTGCCCAGAGTGATCTAGTGTGCAATGAGCTGGTGGTTGGGGCTGGTGTGATGCAGTTTTATTTGAAGTGCACAAAGCGACACTTCTGGGTTTATTTACTAAAACTTGAGAGTGCAAAATCTGGTGCAGCTGTGCATAGAAACCAGTCAGCTTCCAGGTTTTTAGTAACACCCCGGTTCACATATGTGCGGGCCAAGTTTTGCGCGGGCACGAGAGCCTATTTATTTGAATGGACTCCTGTGCCCCGTAGGGAAGAAGTCCCTGCACTTCTTCTGAAAGCGCAGCCTGCACGGGAACCTTGGTTCCCAGTGTTATTGTGTTTTCCAGTGTGGGCGGCCTGCCCTTAGAACTAATGGCACCCGCCCGCGGGTCCGCATTCCTCTGTGTGGGTGGTGTGGATGCATGGATTTTTGTGCGAATCCGCAGCCGCACCAACCACACATGTGAACCTAGCCTTATTGAAGAAGCTGAAGTTAGAAGCCGACTGGCTATCATGCACAGCTGCACCCAATTTTGCATTGTTCAACCCTTTCATGTCAACACACAGGAGCGCTTTTCTGTGTGCTGCGATGAAAAGAATGTCTGCACCTCCAGCCTGCATTGCAGTGTGAACAGTACACATTCAGGTGAAACTCGAAAAATTTGAATATCGTGCAAAAGTTCATTTATTTCAGTAATGCAACTTAAAAGGTGAAACTAATATATGAGAGACTCATTACATGCAAAGCAAGATAGTTCAAGCTGTGATTTGTGGTGATTATGGCTTACAGCTCATGAAAACCCCAAATCCACAATCTCAGAAAATTAGAATATTCCATGCAATCAATAAAACAAGGATTGTACATAGAACAATATCGGACCTCTGAAAAGTATAAACATGCATATGTACTCAGTACTTGGTTTGGGCCCCTTTTGCAGCAATTACTGCCTCCAATGCGGCGTGGCATGGAAGCTATCAGCCTGTGGCGCTGCTGAGGTGTTATGGAAGACCAGGATGCTTCAATAGCGGCCTTCAGCTTTTCTGCATTGTTCGGTCTCATGTCTCTCATCTTTCTCTTGGCAATGCCCCATAGATTCTCTATGGGGTTCAGGACAGGCGAGTTTGCTGGCTAATCAAGCACAGTAATCCCAAGGTCATTGAACCAGGTTTTGGTGCTTTTGGCAGTGTGGGCAGGTGCCAATTCCTGCTGGAAAATGAAGTCAGCATCCCCATAAAGCTTGTCTGCGAAAGGAAGCATGAAGTGCTCCAAAATCTCCTGGTAGACAGCTGCGTTGACCCTGGACTTAATGAAGCACAGTGGACCAACACCAGCAGATGACATGGCTCCCCAAATCAACACAGACTGTGGAAACTTCACACTGGACTTCAAGCATCTTGCAGTGTGTGCCTCTCCATTCTTCCTCCATACTCTGGGTTCTTGGTTTCCAAATGAGATGCAAAAGTTGCTCTCATCAGAAAAGAGGACTTTGTACCACTGAGCAACAGACCAGGTCTGTTTTTCTTTAGCCCAGGTAAGACGCTTCTGACGTTGGCTTGACAAGAGGAATACAACATTTGAAGCCCATGTCCAGGATCCGTCTGTGTGTGGTAGCTCTTGATGCACTGACTTCAGCCTCAGTCCACTCCTTGTGAAAGTCCCCAACACTTTTGAATGGCCTTTTCCTGACAATCCTCTCCAGGCTGCGGTCATCCCTGCTGCTTGTGCACCTTTTTCTTCCACACTTTTCCCTTCCACATAACTTTCTATTAATGTGCTTTGATACAGCACTTTGGGAACATCCAACTTCTTTTACAATTACCTTTTTGAGGCTTTCCCTCCTTATGGAGGGTGTCAATGATGGTTTTCTGCACAACTGTCAGGTCAGCAGTCTTTCCCATGATTGTGATTCCTACTGAACCAGACTGAGAGACCATTTAAAGGCTCAGGAACCCTTTGCAGGTGTTATGACTTAATTAGCTGATTAGAGTGGGACAGGTTGAGCCTAGAATATTGCACTTTTTCACAATATTCAAATTTTCTAAGATTGTGGATTTGGGGTTTTCATGAGCTGTAAGCCATAATCATCACACAATTATGACGCTTGAACTATCTTGCTTTGCATGTAATGATTCTATCTCCTATATTATTTTAACCTTTTAAGTTGCATTACTGAAATAAATGAACTTTTGCACAATATTCCAATTTTTTGAGTTTCACCTGTAGAAGACAGTTAGTTATTTTTCTATCTGCCCCAATTGATGTTCTTGTAGTGTGGGGAAAAAAACGCCAGTCACTGCACTGTGAACAGGCAAAGGCACTTGCTGGGTTAATATGTCAGTGCTTTCTTTGATCACCCCTTATTGCTCAGTGTTCAGAAATGGCAGAGAGGAGATGTAAATGGACTTTGGATCCACTTTAAAAGTGCAAATGGAAGACTTTATGCTGTTTTAAATGTAGCAAGCATGTCAAGTAGTGGTTAAGAAAGGGGAAGTTGGAGTTTTGAGAAAATCTTAAGGGCAGAATTAACAGCTGGTAACGATTTAGATATAATTATATTTTTATTTTGTGCTTTAGCGTTCATTTCTGTACATAAACATGTCTAGCATCTGCTGTGATTTGTCAAGCTCCAAGACTACCACAGAGGGAGTAAAAAGGTGAAAATTGGATCTTATCAAGGGCTGCTTGTGATATCAAAGCGTAGGTATACCTGCAAGACTTCAAGGGACTGGCGGAGTTTGTTTTTGGCAGCCAGCTGGGACTCTAAGCAGCTGGTGTGTATGTGACCCAAAGGGTCCGTGTGTGTGTGTGTGTGTGTGTGTGTGTGTGTGTGTGTGTTCTAAATAATGCATAGTTTTTCTGGGAAATTATTGCCAGTTTGTTTTACTTTGAGCTTCATTGTGTTTTGAATGCATTTTTTTGGAACAGTTAAATGACTGAAAACACCAAAATAAAAATTCTGTTGCTGAAACTGAAAATTCAGGATGCACTTGGCCGAAAACCAAAACAAAAATGTCTGCGTATGTGGGGGTGGGGAGGCTCCAAAATATTTTTTTTTATTTATTTTTTTTTATTTTTTTACTTATGATTTTATTGCTATCGCATTGTGGACCAATAGTCCCCTATGTGATAGCATATAAGTGACAGGTCCTCTTTGTAGGGTGGAGGGGGGCAGTGTGTGCAAGGAGGGGGCAGGAGAGGAGCATTGTAAACAGTGAGGGATCAGTGTATAAGACGGGCCCTCTCACTTACCTCTGCTAAATGTCATTGCCGGTTTTTTTAAATGCAGCTGCCGGCGTATTTTCATTCTTCACTTTATAGCTCAGAAAAGGAGCTGGCATTTGCCCCTTGGTTAAAGTAAAAGGGGTGGGGTCACTGGGTGACCCCCGCCCCTTTGTTTAGTGGCAGGAGATTGACTGCTCCTTCTTGGAGCTGTAAAGTGAAGAAAACAAAAAAAAAAAAAAGCTGGAAATTGCATTTAAAACCGCTTACCTCCTCTTCTGCCCTTCTCAGCTGAACCTTCCCCCCCCCCCCCCCCCCAAACCCCCTGGCCAAGTAGTCTGTGCCTTGGGCCGCGATTATCAATACCTGTATTGACTCACTTTTTCCTATCAGCAAAATGCCTATAGGGCTATTTTCGGTTAAATTTCGGTGCATCCTTATACTTTCAATGTTTTTGGCAAAATCATTTCTGCCATCAAGAGCCAATCTACAGATTTGGCTTTCTAATGCAAGCCAAAGGTTACTTGTAATTGATTCCAATGATGGGGTGAGTAAGATACTGTGAAGCATGCTACATGTAGCAGATGTAGATTATTTGTATCAATGGGGATGTTGCACATCTCATAGAAGCTCATTGCAGCTGGCAGAGTGGTCAGTCATAGTACTGTAATTGAAAACCACACGTTCCATTTGACTGGCCCAAATCTGTGGCTCTTAATACCACGTCAAAGCAGTAAACTGTGTGCCAGGCCTTGTGAAAAGCTTATTACATTTGAATTAAGCCATTTTTTAAAAAATGTAACGTTCTCATTTATGTTTGTGTAATGTGAATTTTTTTAAACTGTAAGTTTCCTCAATAAAAATTTCTTCACTTTTTTTTTTTTTTTTTAATCAGCCAAAGTTCTGTTTTAACAAGCCATAAAAGCTTTTGTAAGGGATCATTTGCACCTGCGTTGCTTCTTCGTAGAAAAGTTCATGGTGGACTGCTTTTCAAAATGGTGTTATTGCATTAATTCATTTATTCATTCTTGCAATCATTTATCTCATTCAGTTGTTTGCGGTGTGTCTTTTGCAATCATCCATTATTATTGCATTGAATAATTCATTCTTGCAATCATTTGTTATAATATTTCATTCCTTTGTTTGCGTCTTTTTCAATCATTCATTATTACTATTTCTGTCCTTTATTAGGGAGATTTGTTCTTTTTGTCCTTGTGACCACTGAGCCAGAAAGTGAGCGAAAATCCAAAATTTGAGTTGTCCACAGAACAGAAGTGGAGGGAAAATCTTTCCATTGGAACACTTGTTCTGGTGATAAATGTCTAATGTATTTCCCTCACTTTGAAAAGATTGACTTCTGGTTGATCCGTATGAGTTGCTGTGTATGGCAAACTGTGATACATAATGGGGGTCGTTTACTAAAACAGGAGAGTGCAGAATCTGGTGCAGCTCTGCATAGAAACCAACCAGCTTCCAAGTTTTATTGTCAAAGCTTAAAGCGGTTGTAAAGGCTGAAGGTTTTTTACCATTTTGCATTATATGCTTGAAGGTAAGAAACTTGTGTGGGCAGCAGTCCCCCAATACTTACCTGAGCCTCATTGCGATACAGCGATGTGTACAAGAGCCTCGGCTCTCCCGGGAGTCTCCCTTTTCATTGACTGAGACAGCAGCGGGAGCTGTCAATCACAGCCAGTGAGCCAATGAGAAGGGGTGGGGGAAATTGCAGCTGTGTGTGTGTGAATGGGCATGCAGAGCAGCGGCTTGGGAAAGAGCCTGCTTGGGTGCCCCCAGAGCAAGCTGCTTGCTCTGGGGGCGCTCGGCAGAAGGGAGGGGCTAGGTGTGCTGGCGAGGTACCCCGAGAAGAGGGGGATCAGGGCTGCTCTGTGCAAAACCACTGCATAGAGGAGGTATGTAGAACATGTTTGTTATTTGAAAAGAAAAAGATAAGTTCACTTTTGGGAACATGTTACATGTTCCACCTGTTTTTAGGGTGGTAAATGTTACCATAGCCGCTGCCTAACACCCCAGCCCCCCCCCCCCCCCACCACCCCAACAGATGGATAGTACGGGGAGAAGTCTCCCCATACTATCGGTCAAATTTGACACGGCCGCGTCATTAATTCACAGACTTCCGTGAATGTATGAACTGCAAGTCCCAACTGCCTAGGTGGCTGTTATTATTTTTGTCTAAAAGGTGAACTTATCCTTTAATATCACTTTAATTCAGGGGTCTCCAAATGTTTTTAAAGAAAGGACCAGCTTACTGCACTTCAGACTTTAGGGGGCTGGAGTGGCCAGTGGGAGCAGAAAATGTCTGAGCGAAAGTGGGAGTAAAAAAAAGAAGACATAGTTCTTGTAGTCGGTGGAAGGAGGAATAGGGTCCAATCATTGGTATTGGTTGGAGGAATAGTGCCTCATCATTGGTGACAGTGGGATGAATAGTGGCCAATCATTGGTATCAGTGGGAGGAATAGTGCCCCATCATTGGTGTTAGTGGGAGGAATAGTGCACCATCATTGGTGACAGCGAGATGAATAATGGCCAATCATTGGTATCAGGGGAGGAATAGTGCCCCATCATTGGTGTTAGTGGGATGAATAGTGGCCAATCATTGGTGTCAGTAGGATGAATATTGCCCCATCATTGGTGACAGTGGGATGAATAGTGGCCAATCATTGGTATCAGAGGGAGGAATAGTACCTCATCATTGGTGACAGTGGGGTGAATAGTGGCCAATCATTGGTATTGGTTGAATGAATAGTGGCCAATCATTGGTGACAGCGAGATGAATAGTGGCCAATCATTGGTATCAGAGGGAGGCATAGTGCCCCATCATTTGGTATTAGTTGTAGGTATAGTGCCTAATTGTTTATATCCGTGAGAGGAATTGTGCCCCACTATCAGTGTCAGTGGAAGGAATGGTTCCCCACTGTTGGTGCCAGTGTAAGAAATGGTGCCTCGTTGTTGGTGTCAGGGGGAGGAAAAGTACCCCAAGGGCTGGATAGAGGCATGCAAAGGGCTGCATTTGGCCCTCGGGCCGCAGTTTGGAGACCACTGCTTTAATTGAACAAGCTGAAGATAGAAGCTGATTGGTTTCTATACACAGCTGCAACCGATTGAGTGCTCCAGTTTTAGTAAAATCAACCCCAGTATTTCCAAGAGGGAAAATTTACACATCCCTTGCTGATGACATCTTCACCCAGTCGTCTTCTGGGTTTTGTTCGCTCATATTAATTGGCTGACCTGGGATAACGGGTCTCCTGTGCAGTGAGGTTTTCATCCTAGAAATCAAAGCACGCTCTCCTCAATGTACAGTTATTGGAACCATTTCTGGCTGGCAGAAGAGGAGCTTTTATTCTCTCTGCAAAGAGCCTACCTGTCAGCAATGTTTCATTGCAAGGCTATAGTTCCACCTTAATCTCAGCTTGTTCATAAGTCAAAGCCCTATGTACAGCTTGTACCTTGGATCCAAGTGACAAATGATGAAAGTATCTGATTCTTTTTCTTTCTATGGAGAAAAGTGTACACGACTGTTACAGCGAGTATTCCACATTTTACTAATCTCTTCACAGAAAAGCGCACAGCAAGTCCTGCATTGTGACAAGTAGTCAGAGGACAGGCAGACACCTTCCCACCCATCATTCTCAATAAGACATCTGAATATGACCATCCTTGGGGATGCAGTTGAAAGTCCTCCTCCCAACTCTATCATCACTTGATATGCTAGTTTGCACTTGGAATATTATTATTTAAATTACACCAGAATTTGAATACCAATGGATGACTCAGAAGATCTTCTAAATTGTAGTGAATGTTATTGCTGTAGAGTGACTATTCACTTAAATGTATAAATATTAATGAGCATAAATGGCTATTCTACTTTTTAGGAAACATGTTTGAATGTGGCAGGAGGATAGAGTTTTATGAACAGCATTGCATTCATTTTGCGGTATATTCTAGAATTGAAGTGTATCAATTGGAATTGAAGTGCCTTGCTGTATGTTCCATTGCTATGAATATGCAGATAATTGTCTTTCCAGCATAGTATTTCCCCATAGTAACATTTTGTTTGCTTGCATGTCTTCTGATTATGCCATATGGGCTTTTATGTGTCTATTGCTAAGAAAAGAAGGCTGTGTGCATAATATTGCTTCACAGCAAAGGTGCTTTGGGTCCAGTATTTTCCATAACATTAATAGTGTGATATTTGTATGTTCTCCCTTTTTATTCAGTTTAGCAGATAAAATGGAAAGTAAATACATGTTTGGAAAATTTAAAGTGTTACTAAACCCAGGACCCTGCATCCACTATATCTGGTCTCCCACAGTACACACAACATGGAAATTCAATTCTCTTAGTAAATATAAACCGCTAAATACCTTTCTTCATCAGCAGTATATAGCAGTCCTGTGACTTCTATCAGTATCCGGCTGAGCACTGGTTAAAGCTTGTAAGGGGAGTTTTCATTCTACTCTGACTGTCCTATGAGTCTGCATGACCTCTGGCCCTCTGTCTGAACAGTGCTGATCGGCCCTGTGCCGATCACATGCTCCCTCCCAAAGAAACTGTCTAGCATTACACACTAAATTGAGCATGTGCAGAAGAACTCTTAGAGCTCTGTAGTATTAGCAGATGGATTGGAGAAGGGGATAATCAGAGAAGACCGGATCAAACAGCCTTTTTATACAATGCAGAGTTTTAACCCTTTTTATTCCACAGTGAGTATAACCCATTTGGACCCATATATATATATATATATATATATATATATATATATATATATATTTATTTTTTTTTGTATTAGTGGTCAAAGAATCTATTAAGAGCCTGGAGAAGTGATTTGGTTGGATAATACTCATCTCCTGAATTAAAGGATTGATTTATTTAGAGGCTCTGCACAATTTGGAGTTTAACAACAAAGCAATAGAGGCATAGGGATCACAGGTACACACTAGGAATGGATCAGGAGGAAAATCTTGAACTGCAGATCTTTGCTGCTTTTTCACTGACAGCTTGCTGGAGAGAAAACTGTGCACACAGTAGAGACATTACCAAATCCCCCTCTATATTCTGTGTGACTATCAAGAGCAGTGCTTTTCGATATCCTCTAGCTGCATTCTGTATATACAGCTATTATGCGACAGAACGGTAGTACCTAGTTACACTCGCATGCTGGAAGTGCTCTAATAATTTTCAGTAGGAATTCAAAACAAAATAGAATTTTTTTTAAGGATGCTGCTGATATTTTATTTTGGCTTTTTTTTTTTTTTTTTTTTTTTTTTAAGGGTTTTTCCATAACCATATCTTTTTTCCAATGTGCTGTGCCCCTGGCATTTGATATTTAGGCATTTTGGTCCTCATATTGTTAACTGTTCCTAGGGGCAATTCCGATCCCATTACAGCTCGTGGCGTGCACTGAAGATTAATCTTTCTTTACTTCTTTTTCTGCCCACAGTAGTTGTTAGGCCCTGTTCACACAGGATCCGTTCTTCTCAGCAGGAGATCTGTCCACTGATCCCCTGCTGAGCTGAGCTGCCAGATGACAGCTCCATGTCCTCTTTGCTTATACAGAGCAGGCACGGACACAGCCTGCTCTGCTCTATGGACAGTCAGATGTACATGGATTTCACTGTCTGTTTGCACCCAACTGCCTTCTGATCCGATCCAGCCAGTCGCAAGGGAACAGATGCCTCTTCCATTTGTTTTAATAGGATCTGAGGTAGCTGGGTGTAAACTGACACAAGTCTGTTTACATCCAACTATCCATAGAGGAGAATGGAGGGTGTGACCAGATCCGCTTGAAAAAGGAACAGGCAAACCCATTTCGACTGCTTGTGTGAAAGGGGCCTTAACCTTCAAGTGCTGTATAATTGAAACATTCTACTCTGCTTTTCTACAGGGGGGGGGGTTGTTATATATATATATATATTTTTTTTTGTTTTTTTCTTTGTTTTCTCACCACACATATGACTGCCATGTGACTACAACCCAGTTGTTCTGTTCAGAGATGACTGTTTGGAGTATGTGCATTGAATTTTCATTCTAAATGCACCAAATTGGGACCTGGACTTATGGTGGGAATTTGTGACCCTGTGGGTATGAAGAAGGAATATCTTTGCTTTGCTTGTGTACAAAATGTACTATTCCCAATTGCTTTTGGAAATCATGTTCAGTTGTCAGTGTTGATTTTCCATAGTTGCTAAAATGTGAAAAAGAGAGAATCTTAGAAATGGCAAGAAAAAAACCGTATGGATTTTTGTTCATCTCCCCCAATGTGTTGGTGCTAAGAACTATTGCCATCTTCTGCACAGCCACCAACAAGATGCTAACCTGGTGTGCTCTTGGAGGCTGAAAGCTCTGACTGTGAAATAAGAGCAGCTGTGTGTTGAAAGTAATAGGATGCGCTGTCTAAATCATACTGACATGGCCAGTATGTGGTCAGCGTACAGCATGAGAACCACACGCCACCAAAAAATCCATCCTATACAAGACTATTTATTTTGTCTAGTGACTTTGTTTTGTTTTTTTTGTTTCTTAAATGAAACCTAGAATGCTGTTGGGACTGGTCATTTTTGTTTTTTTTCTGTGAATATAACCGCATTAAAAGAGCTGACAAAGGCCAGCATGACCTACAATTGTAGAACTATGGTTGATGGGAAATGGGTCCAATTGTTCTACTCCCCCCTCTTAGCTGCTTTGTTTTGAATGTAGCACTGATTCACATCCCTAAGGCCTTTCTGTGTATGTTCTCCATGGCCAGAAAAACGGCTGGACTATGTAACATGTTCCAAAGGTGAACTTGTCCTTTAGAGGGGATCCAGCTGAAGTTCATGTGAATTTGTAAGGCTTTTTTGATGTGCTATAGATTGATTCTCACATTTTATTTTCAAAGTGTAACTCTAGGCAATGTCATTTTACAGGACTTTGACAGGACACCTACAAATGCAATTGCTTAGGAAAACTTGCAAAGCAAAAAAAGGGGCATACCAGGCTATATGCACACTAAAAAAGAAAATTACCAACTATTATTATTATTATTATTCAGGATTTATATTGCGCCCAACAGTTTGGGCATACCAAGCTATATGCACACTACAAAAGAAAATGACCTATTATTATTATTATTATTTATAATACAGGATTTATGTTGCGTCCAACAGTTTGGGCATACCAGGCTATATGCACACTACAAAAGAAAATTACCAACTATTATTATTATTCAGGATTTATATTGCGCCCAAGAGTTTGGGCATACCAAGCTATATGCACACTACAAAAGAAAATGACTTATTTATAATACAGGATTTATATTGCGCCCAACAGTTTGGGCATACCAGGCTATATGCACACTACAAAAGAAAATTACCAACTATTATTATTATTATTCAGGATTTATATTGCGCCCAACAGTTTGGGCATACCAGGCTATATGCACACTACAAAAGAAAATTACCTATTATTATTATTATTATTATTATAATACAGGATTTATATTGCACCCAGCAGTTTGCTCAGCGTTTTACAATATAATGGGAGACAATACAGCAACAATACAGTTCAATACAAGAGGGTTATGTCCCGGTTCACAGATATGTGAATTGTGTTGCATTTGTAGGGCACCACAGTGGCTAAATGGTTAGCACTTCCACCTGGCAGTACTAGGGTCATTGGTTCCAATCCCAACTATGGCACCACCTGCCTGGAGTGTGGGAGGAAACCCATGCAGGCACAGGGAGAACATGCAAACTTCAAAGACATGCTGGTAGGTTAATTGGCTCCTGTCTAAATTGACCCTAGTATGTGTGGATGTAAGTTAGGGACCTTAGATTGTACGCCCCTTGAGAGTTGGGGACTGATGTAAATGTACAATATATATGTAAAAGCACTGTGTAAATTGATGGTGCTATATAAGTACCTGTAATAAATAATAGTTTGAACGCACACAGGTTCACACGACAGTGATGATAACATCAGTTGCTATGGTGGTGGTTCACCTAGATGTGATGATACCGCATTGTGTTTTGTATGTGTGTGGGGGGAAAAAGGGTAAAGTGCACATTTGT
Organism: Staurois parvus; assembly: GCF_062004578.1. Taxonomy (NCBI): domain Eukaryota; kingdom Metazoa; phylum Chordata; class Amphibia; order Anura; family Ranidae; genus Staurois; species Staurois parvus. The sequence goes on along the minus strand of NW_028317817.1, from coordinate 3,648,005 downwards.
AGAGATGCGGTTTAACCACTTCATGTCCGGACACTTTTACCCCCTTCCTGTCCAGCCCAATTTTCAGCTTTCAGCGCTGTCACACTTGGAATGACAATTGCATGGTCATGCAACACTGTACCCATATGTCCAAACATTTTGAAAAAGTGTTTTTTTTACAAAATTTTTCAAATAAATAATCTTTCTTGATAAATCTTGGCCAAAATGTGTTCAGCTTTTTAGTAAAAAAAAAAACAAAAAACCCAAATTAGTTTATAACCAAAAATTATAATTTTTACATTTTTTTTTTTTTTTTTTTTTACATTTTTATCTTTTTATATTTATTTTAACATACTGTCACCCTAGCAGTACAGTGTCACCATAGTGATACTGCTGCTTGTGGGGGGGTGATGATTTTTTATTTTTTTTTACAGTGATTGCTTTTACACCCATAAAGGCTGTAAAAGCAATCATTTGTCCTTTTCTCGGGCTGCATTCTTGCAGCCATTGAGAAATACTGTGAGAGCTGTGATTGGTCACAGCTTGTCACATGCTAAAAGGCTGTTGTGAATAGCCTTGTACCATGTGACCTCTGTGATCATAAGTAGTAAGCAATGATGTCAGAAGTGACATCTTGCGTACTACTATTCATGTGATCGGGACACAGCGGTCACCGAATCACAGTGCCACACGCTCCCAGGGAGCACGCACACGCTGAAAATGCGGGTGCCGTTCATAAACTCCTGCTCCTGCACTGCTCCCGTCCAGCCGCTTATATACATGGGCCGGACGGGAAGTGGTTAAAATCGTAGCTTATTATGGGTAGTGAGATTCAGAGGTGGGTGTTTAGATATCAGATGCGATTTTTCAACGGTGTTGCATAGGATTGGATCAGGAGAGGGAGAGAGATGAAAAATGCACCTGTAGGAAATTTTGTATTAAAACCATTATTCACACTTAATTGCATCCATGAAAGGCCATGCAAAAACTGAGCTGTTTCAATACGCACATATAACCCAGGCTAACTTTGGCAAATTGAGTTTACAAAATGTGTTTTCCAACCAAACTTTTTTTTTTTTTTTTTTTTTTTTTTGTCTGTTAGCACCTTTGCAAATAGGGTCTTTTTAACTGGTGCAAAAAAAAAAAAAGTTTTTGAAAAGTTGTTAGATTCACTCTCTTGATGAGAATTGTCGATAGAACTGAAAGTGCAGGAAAATGTAAAATTTTTGTGGTGTCCCAGAGCAGGAATAGAATCAAAGTCTTTCAACAGGGATGCTTTTCCAGTAATTTTCAAATAAGGCATTTCCCTTATTTTGGAGAGATTTCTACTCACTTCCTGTTGTGTTTACAGGACAGGATGTGAAGCGAAATCCACCCCCACCCCAGTGGACGATAGATGATTTAAAAAAAAGAAAAAAAAAATACTGAGAGAGGTTTTTAGTCCTTGCTAACCGTGTTTCTTTGTTGTGAAAACATAAACCTTGCAGGCAGGACCGTTTTGAGGTTTTTGAATTGAGCCAATTATGTAGCCTGGGTTCACATACATGTGGATCTGTATATCACATGCGATTCGCACAGGAACCACACCGCATTCCTGTGAAAATCACATGCGATTTGTGTACGATACAATGGGAGCCATACATTTTGTATGGCTCTAATCGCACCGCACCCGCGCCAAAAACATGCAGGTCCATTTTTTGGGTCCGCACTAGAATTGGATCGCATGGGTATTCACACCTATGCAATCCGATTCTTCACATCGCACCGTGTTATGCGGAACGCTTTTGGGGTATTGTTAACTTAACATACACACCCACAGCGGTTCGCATGAACGGGGTGCGATTCTGATGCGGTGCGGAATTCGCACTGAAAACGCTGCGTTTTCCACACTGCATCAGTGTGAACCAGGGCTTAGATATGCGGCCTATTTTGGCTTCCTCATTCTCTGAATATAGATGGAAACTGCCACTTGCTTGTTGGTAAAGGTTGTTTTAGGTCATTTGCATAAATCTTGTATTTTCATTCTAGTGGCTTTATATTTCGCATATCTATTTTTTTCTTTGTAAGAACTGTACAGCAAAGCTGCAGCTACTGATGAGCGATGGTCTCTGAAGTTACATTTGGTATTGGTCTGTCACTCCCACCTGCTGCTGGGAAATGGAGCCTTTCTTAGGACATGGCTGCAGGGCAGTGGAGATGATAAACAGGGTGGTGCACCGAGTGAACAGCTCCGCAACAGTCTTTTCTGTGATTTAAGCTCGTCGTTTAATGGTTATTAGAATTTTAATGATTACTTGAAGGCCATTATTGCCTTATATGGGAAGTTTGACATTATGGATTTCCTTTAATTAGGAATGTAGCCTCTATTTTAATGATCTATGTCAGGTAAAAGGAGCTCCCAGTCTTCTGATTACACGCAGTGCAAATTGTGTGTTAATCTTTGTGAATATGTATTATCTATGTTTTTTATGTGAGGCACCTGTATCTGCAGGAGCCAACAAAGATGAAAAACGTTTTTGAAGTGGTATAGGCTGCTGGAATAGTTTAGAAGAACCACCCTTTATAAGGACCTGTGTTGGTGAGCTTTTTGTTGGGGTCAAGCAGGGGTTTCATTCCCATGCAGGTCTATAGTGATGCAAAAAACTGCAGAAGGTGGTTAGACCAAATCAAGACCTGGTCAAATTCACCGGTCATTGAATTTCGAATGATCTCAGAAGCGTCTCAAACTGGCTTCAAACTGATGCCATCAACACAAGCCCAAAGCTTCTTGACCTTAAAGAGGAACTTTGCTTGGCTGTGGGTTAGCAGCTTTTAAGTATTGCTCACAAATGGATCAGCCCACAAATGTATGTGCTGTGCTCCACACAACTGATTCTTTTGCACGGCTCCTGACCATATTCACTGCCATTTTTGCAATCGGAAAGTGGCTGTTGCGTCCTGGTCACTTGCAGCTGGCCCCCGATTGCGTTTGTGCAAGGTCAGACTGCCAAGAGTCGTGCTGGCCTAGGCAAGAAATGAGGACGTGGTAGCAAGTACTGCCAAAAAAAGTACACTTTCTGGGGGAAAAAAACTATTTTGTATCAGCATTGGGGGGGAGGCTAGGAAAGGCCCACTTTTGCATTTTACCTAGCAGAAATGTGCAGTATCTAGCAGGTCTTTTTTTTGGCCCTTTGACAAAAACTGTAGCTGCTGACTTTTCTAATACAGACACTTATCTGTCCCTCGTTCCAGCAGTGTCCTCACCACGGCTGGTTTCACCGGCTGTCTTCTCTCCCTGGCGCCGGCATTTTCAGTGTGGGCACCCGGCTGTGACAGCTTCACTGTGCATGCGTGAGAAGCGCTGCGATTTGTGAATGGCCCCGTAGTCTTCTGGGACCTGTCACGTGTCCCAGAAGACTATGGGGAGAGAGGGAGAGGACAACTTCTGCTTCCGATCACTTAGGCGATCACAGCAGAAGTGGGGAGCGGGTACCTGTCAAATTCAGGTACCCACTCCCACCCCGCTCCCCAAAGGTGCCAATCCTTAATGAGGAGCGGGGGACAAAGGCTTAAAGCGGAACTTTCCATTTTGGGTGGAGCTCCGCTTTAAGCTCTTACTCCTGTCTTTTTAAAAATTGTACATAGCAAATACAGGTTCAGTTTAGGGAAGCTAAACTGAACCTGTGCAGCTTAGTAAAGTAAGACGAGCGTGGAAAGAGTATCTTAAAGTGTTACTAAACCCACAACGGTAAAATCAGTCTGTATATGCAGTAAAGCATGCTTGTTATACTCACTGTGGAACCTAAGGGGTTAATCCTCTGCGTTGTGTAAAAAGGCTGTTTTATCCTTTCTTCTCTGTTCCTCCCCTTTTTTCAAGCGTCCACCATGTTCAATTTGGTGTGTATTGCAAGAGAGGGGTTTTTTTTTCCTCAGAGTGCATGTGATCAGCATAGGGCCAATCGGCACTGTCCATACAGAGGTCAGGGGTTCTGCATCCTCCTAGAGCAGAAAGAAAACTCCTCCTACAAGCTTTAGCTAGTGGTGGGCTGGACACAGAAGTCACAAGACTGCTGAGAAAAGGTATTTAGCAGTTTTATATTTACTAAAACAATTGCACTTCCATGTTCTGTGCACTGTGGGAGACCAGATATAGTGAATGCAGGGTCCGGGGTTTAGTAACATTTTTTTAACTCCTTATTGTATTGAAACACAGGAAATGCAATACTAGTTTTCACTGGTGGTGCTGTAGGTGAAAATTGAATGCCAAATTGGTCTTTTTAAAGATCTTTGAATTACATACATAATGATAAAAATATATGTAAACCCTCACTTTGTAAGACAATCCATAAATGTTTAAAATAGAAACAAAGGTAAAGCATTTGTGTATACATATAAAAAAAAAGTACCCTCTGTCCCCTCCTTTATTTTTTCATACAGTACCTTATGTTCTCAGCTGCATATAGAGGCAGAGAAACAGCAGCACACTGATCTTCCTAGTGAATGGCTGCGGGGGGGGGGGGGGTGCATGACATCACAAGTCTGATCATTAGAGGAGAGCAGACTGAGTTCCCAGCACAGCTAGAGAGCAGATCACGCTGTGCTCTCATGCTTAGTGTGGTCAGTTTTTGATAGGAAGGCAGGGGATCTGGCAGAAACACCAGAGAATTCACAAAAAGAAAGCAATGCAAAGAGCACAGGATATTTATTTCGTACAAGTACATGGTATAGCAGGCATATATCAGAAATATGAAATGTTGGGTTTACATATTCTTTATTTTAGACATATAAATAGGCCGCTGTGCTTGCACACATGTTGACAAGTTGTCCTGAAATAGAAGGTGAGGGTTGTCCGTCCCCTAAGTAATTCAGTTGTGCAGCTCTTCCTAGGTGCTCTTTAGAGGAAGCTCCCCTTACTGGTGCCGTCTGCTCTGGCAGTCCTCCAAAAGACAAACCACAACACGCAATAAGCTACCTGCAATCAAATATAAGGTATGTCTAAACAGAGATGTACAATTTAATAGCATCAGGATATAATACAAAATATCAAGCATACAGAATGTAAGGGGTTAAAAACATCAAAGTCCCAAAAGAACCTGTGTAGTCCATGCAAGGATTGCTGGAATGTAGTTCAGAGTAGCAGCTTCAATATCTGTACAGCTGGTAAAGTAGTAATCACAGGCTTCATCAATGATAAATCAAGACACTGTGAATGAAAATATCCACTCACGTGGAAAGCTGTAACTGCACATCCAGGACATCTTTGAAAAATTGAGTGCCCCCTCTCCTGTACCTAGCAAATGAACCTGGAACCAGAATGGCTGCACACAGCGCTTCCAGGTTGAGTAAAATGTCCCTTGTTGCCATGACATCATTTCAAAGCCTCGTTTTCCAGTCAACAAGGGGTTTAACAAATCAGGACCCTTGTCATATCCCCAGAACTTCTTCATTGTGCTGTAGCTGGCGTTCCTCCTCTTGCATCATCCACATTCCTATTGACCAGTTAAGTAACCCACCATATTGACCTCTTGCCCCCTCTTGTATTATCTACCTTTTTGTTGGCCAGTGAAGTAGGCCACAATATTGACCCCTTGTCCCCTCTTGCGTCATTCACTTTGTTGTTGCCCAGTGAAGTAACCCAATGTATTGACTCCCTTTCCCCCCTCTTGCATCATCCACATTCTAGTTGGCCAGTGATATAGCCCACCATATTGACCTCTTGCATCATTGTCCCTTCTTGGCCAGTGAAGTAGTCCACCATATTGACCTCTTGCATCATCCACATTCCTGTTGTCCAGTGAAGTAGCCCACCATATTGATCTCTTACCTCCTCTTGCATCATCCACATTCTTGTTGGGCAGTGAAGTAGCCAACCTTATTGCCCCCTCTTGCATCATCTTCCCTTCTTGTTGGCCAGTGAAGTAGCCCACCATATTGACCTCTTACCCCCTCTTGCATCATCTACATTTTTTTTGATCAGTGAAGTAGCCCACCATATTGCCCCCTCTTGCATCATCCACATTCTTGTTGGCCAGTGAAGTAGCACACTATATTGACACCTTTCCCCCTTTTGCATCATCATTGTCTTGTTGGCCAATGAAGTAGCTCACCATATTGACCCCTTGCCCCTTCTTGCCTCATCCACATTCTTCTTGGCCAGGGAAGTAGCCCACTATATTGACACCTTTCCCCCTTTTGCATCATCATCGTCTTGTTGGCCAATGAAGTAGCTCACCATATTGACCCCTTGCCCCCACTTGCATCATCCACATTCTTCTTGGCCAGGGAAGTAGCCCACCATATTGACCCCTTGCCCAATCCTACAACATCCAAATTCTTATTGGCCAGTGAAGTAGCTCATCATAGTGATGTGCCAATGGGGACATGTGGTGGTCAGGCTTGGCAGCAAGCTGACATGAAGAACACTGAACGTTACTACAGATATGGTTCTTTCACATCATATCTGTCAGAAATTGGGTATTCTTAAATCAACAGTCCAAAAGGTGCATTTAAAAAGAACCAGTCAGCAATATGAGTTTGGAAGACTATGAATCTGTAACTTTAAACTGTAATGGTTCAGTCCTCCCTGGAACAGGGGAGTGCTGGTATTTGGTTGTAATATATCCCTGTCAAAGCAGAAATGTCATCTCATTGTCATGGTGTAAGGCCCCGATGGATGCTGACCTGTCTCCTGCCTGAGTCCAGGACTGATAACACGCAGTCTCCAGGCTGCTGGGGGAGCGAAAAATTGTCAATTAACAAAGCCTTTCATATAATCTTGACAGCATCTTTTGGTACAGTATATGACAAGACTTTTGAGAGTATATCATCTGTGCTGAGCTACATTAGGAGATACAACAGCTTGACAATGCTCTGATAGAAGGCGAAAAAAAAGAATTAATGATCAGAAATCAGAGTATATCCTGAGTGCTATGGAGCATTCATATTTTTACAAATACCCCAATTGGTGATATTGGTTCTTTGGACAGTCAGAACAGGAAGTGAAGGGAAATTTCCTCTCCCTAAACTGGGACAATGGCAGCACATTTTCTGGTATAGTGGCCAAGGTTTAGAACTTCAATCATGTTTTTATTGGCTGTCTCTATTTGTGAGAATTTTTCACTTTCTGTTCCAGTGACCAAGATTGCAGTCTGGAGACTTTTCCACTGTAGATAATACAATAAAAACATTGTTTGGGTTGAGTCAAGAAGAGTTAGAACCCCTGCCAGTTTTATTTATGGCTATCTCTGGCTCCGTTTAGAGAGAAATGAGTGTTTTTCAAAATAGTTTTGGCATTCGCAAAAACAACTTGTAAAGTACAGCATGCATCATTTTTCCAAAATATGCAGTATTTTATCTCCTGAAACCATGCAGTATTTTATCTCATGTGATATCTAGTCGGATGGAGAAGAATTAGAACCCCTGTCAGTTTTTATTGTTAATAGAGGTGAAATGGTGAGTTGCCATATTTCTATGGTTTAAACCAAGTCCGTACGATCCCTGCAGCAGATGTACTAATACAAAAGAAAAAGAGGTAACTAGAATGTGAGCCAAAGGGAAACTGCTTTCACAGGACACGTGGTGTATCAAAAACGACTAAGTTAAATTGGGTAAATACAAAATCACACACATATATAAATACCCTTCTTCTACAATGCCAGGCGACTTCCTGGCAATTTGCTTGCGACTTGAGTAGTACTTTGATGTGACTTTAATGCCATGCAACTTTGCCTGTGGCCAGTGCAAATGTAATTTCAGTTTCAAATCAATCTAGATGAGGATCCGATTTGGAGGCACCTGCCATTAAAGTCGATGGGCACAAGTCACCTTGAACAAGTACAGTTACCTTTTCTAAATTTGGATCGACTTCAGTAGTGCTAATTAAGACCGCTCTAATGGCTGACATGGGATTTCACATGTCCTGTGACTTGGGGTCTCAAAAGGTGGATCTCAAGTTGGGGTAGTGTGAATCGAGCCTTGGGGAGATTCACCCTCTCTTTGTTCTGTTTACCATTATTGAAAGTGAAATGAAAAAAAAAAAAACCCCAAATTTTGGGTTGGCCCCAGGAAAGTAATAGAGGGGAGGTTTTCCAGTGGGGGGCACTAATTATGGCGACATGATGGTTTCTAAGGGATTCCCTTAATTTGCAGGGACTTCCTCTCACTTCTTGTTTTGGCAATGGTATAGAAAGTGAAGGTAAATCTCCCCAATGGGACATAGATGGCAAAAAGATAGGCAGACGGGTTCTAACCCTCCATTATTCAAAATCAAAAAGAAAGTTTTGCTTTTAGTTACTTTCAAGCAGCCTTTCTTAACCTTTTCAACACAGAGGAACCCTTGAAATTTTCCAGTCTCCGGAAACCCCTGCAAAAAATTACTATATCTGCAGCTCATGATACATTAGTGGGAAGAATGCTCCTTGCATTTTGTGGTCACTGGGAGGAATCACTCCCTTATGGATAGCTAAAAAGATCAATGATGTCATTGGGAAAATATCTCTAAAATTGTGAAAAGTAAAGTAAATTGACTTTTTTTTTAATGCAGTATTTATTGAGGGTTTTGCGGTAAATACTGCAAAACAGCATAGTGAATTGACAATTTCAGGATTGCATGCAATATTTGGGCAGCACAGTGGCTAAATGGTTAGCACTTCTACCTGGCATTACTCGGGTCATTGGTTCGAATCCCAACCACGGCACCACCTGCCTGGAGTTTGCATGTTCTCCCTGTGCCTGTGTGGGTTTCCTCTGGGTACTCTTGTTTCTTCCCACACTCCAAAGACATGCCGGTAGATGAATTGGCTCCTGTCCAAATTGCCCTAGTATGTGTATGTATGAATGTCAGTTAGGGACCTTAGATTGTTCACCCCTTGAGGGTTAGGGACTGATGTGAATGTACAATATATAGTTGTGTTCAAATAGTGTGTTGAAAAAAGTGAATAAAGCTCAAAATCCTTCTAATAGCTTTTTTTTGGAAAAAAAAGCTTGGTCTGGAACCAAGATGTTGCATGTTTACTGGTGTGTTTTGGGATCCTTGTCTTGTTGAAACACCCATTTCAAGGGCATTTTCTCTTCAACATAAGGCAGCATGACCTCTTCAAGTATTCTGATGTATTCAAACTGATCCATGATCCCTGGTATGCGATAAATAGGCCCAACACCGTAGTATAAGAAACATCCCCATATCATGATGCTTGCACAACCATGCTTCACTGTCTTCACAGTGTACTGTGGCTTGAATTCAGTGTTTGGGGTCGTCTGACAAACTGTCTCCGGCCACTAGACCTAAAAAGAAGAATCTTCTTCTTATTCTTGCAGATAGCTTGGCTTCACATAGGCGTCTTCTAATTGTAACAGTACTCACAGGGAACTTTAGACCTTCTTTGATCTTCCTGGAGCTGATTGTTGGCTGAGTCCTTGCCATTTTGGCTATTCTTCTATCCATTCGAATGGTAGTTTTTAGCTTTCTTCCATGTCTTTCAGGTTTTGGTTGCCATTTTAAAGCATTTGCGATCATTTTAGCTGAGCAGCCTATCATTTTCTGCACTTCTTTATATGTTTTCCCCTCTCCAATCAACCTTTTAATCAAGGTACGCTGTTCTTCTGAACAGTGTCTGGAACGACCCATTTTCCTCAGAATTTCAGAGAGAAATGTACTTTAACCAGCATGTACTACATTTGCTGCCTTCCTTCCTTAAATAAGAGCAATAATTGCCACCTGTTTTTCAAAGAATGAATGACCTCACTAATAGAAGTCCACACTGCTATTATTTTGAACATGCCCCTTTCAATTAGTGATTCAATTACACAGAATCGGCAGCATGCATGTCATGACTGTTGGGTCTGTTCGATTTCTATTACTCTACTACACCTGCTAGTAAATTATTTGCCATGTAGAAATATCATTTCTACCAAAAGCAGTGATTGATCAGGTTAGTGATGTCTGACTGCTATTATTTTGAACACAACTGTATATGTAAAGTGCTGCGTAAATTGACGGCACTATATAATTACCTATAATAAATATTTAGGGAAACAGTGTCTGGACACTGACTGGATGGGATCTGCTTGAATGAATGGAGCCCAATGTTCTTTAGCAAGGAACATACATTCCACATTAATAATGATACTACCAAAATACGTGTGTGCCGTAAACCGCCTCCTGCATTGTACCTGTTCCTCCTTGCTGGAGGGCTGCCATTTTGCTGAAGTTTCTGAGCAGCATTACATCTTTAGGCTGTCAGCAGATCAGCCTCTACAAATTTGGCACAGTGCCTAAAAATAAAGAGCAACTGAGAATGTGTAGAGCAGGATGAGACAATGTAGTCCTGGATTTTAAACAGTAATAGGTACTTATTTTTAATGTTTTGCATAACTATACCTGCTAGAGGCCAGCCTGAAGCGATCTAGCAGGACTTAATTTTCTGACGAAAGTTCTACTTTAAGCTGGCCATGTATGTACAGACTTTTCCATTTTCCATCCACACTAAACATGAATGGACAAATCTCCCATTGTTGGCTATTGTGTTCTGACAGACAGCACCTGTGGCTTTCAGAATACCTGAACAATGACTGCGGCCTGATTGACTTCAACTTCTTCTTGACCAGATTTTATTCTGCCTGGCTCATATGTTTCATGTCAGCAGGAATATCCACGACTCTTTACTTCAACTGATTCATAGGAATTCGTGGCCAGCCTTGAGTGTAACTTCAGCAAAATTTTTTTTCTCTTATGTTTTTTTTTCTTCCCTTTTTATCCTTCATTTTGGACAGAGTAAGGGAGCGTTAAAGGATAAGTTCACCTTTCGTAACATGTTACACCCATATTGTCCAAACATGCCTATATATATACATATATGTATGTATGTGTGTGTGTGTATATGTATGTATATATATATATATATATGTGTGTGTGTGTGTGTGTGTGTGTGTGTGTGTGTGTGTATATATATATATATATATATATATATATATATATATATATATATATGTGTATATATTTTGAATCTGAACTTTTGTTTTATACTTTTAATCGCGGTGATCAGCGACTTATAATGAGACTGCTATAGCGTGACAGGCAATCTGACACTGGGTGGAACTGACTAACTGCCAATGACATCACCAGTGATACTATACACTGTCACTGTACTAATGACACTGGCTGGAAAGGGGGTAACAACTAGGGCGAACAAAGGGTAAATGTGTGCCTAACCATGTGTAATGTGTGCTGCTTTTAGTAACTGATATATTTTTGTTTCTTTTTCCTGCTTTGCAGGAATAGGAAACAGAGATTGTTCCCTCTCTACAGAGCCCTGTGTTGATTGTTATCACAGGGCGCTGGGCTGTGATTGGACACAGCCGATCAGCAGGTCCCAGCCATGAATCATTGGCAGGTGTCGATGGGGGGTGGGCATCACAGCAGGTGTCGGTGGGAGGCAGGCATGCAAGCACCCAGAAGCAGGCAACGATGTAAGAGTGTCCCTTTGCCGTCATGGACCGCCCGTCTGCAAAACATTGTGAGCGGACAGTCCTTGGGTGGTAAAGGTGCTACTCTTTTATTTTGTTTCCAGGTGGCAATAGTCACAGGGACAGAATATACAAAGAAAAGCTCTACCGCAAGGGACCCCGACAGAAATAGAAAAAAAAAAAAGTAAATAAAAAACACTGGTCAGGTTTCTGTTTATCTGAAACAAAGTGTGGATTTACATTAAAATATTTCTTCAATGGCTACTCAACTAGTTGTACCCCTGGTTCATTTATTTCCAGCCGTGCGAACCGCGTTTTGCGCGGGCACGAGAACCCATTCATTTGAATGGACTCCCGTGCCCCAGGACACACGCAAGTCCCTGCACTTCTTTGGAAACCGCAGCCCGCGCAGGAACCTCTGTTCCCAGTACTGTTGCGATTTTCCAGTGCGGGCGGTATGCCTTTAGAATTAATGGCAACCGCCCGCGTGTCCCGCATTGCTCTGTGCGGGTGGTGTGGCTGCAGGTATTTTTGTGCGGGTCCCGCAGCTGCACCACCCGCACATACAGTGGGGATCGAAAGTTTGGGCACCCCAGCTAAAATTTGTATTAATGTGCATAAAGAAGCCAAAGAAAGATGGAAAAATCTCCTAAAGGCATCAAATTAAAGATTAGACATTCTTATAATATGTCAACAAAAGTTAGATTTTATTTCCATCATTTACACTTTCAAAATAACAGAAAATAAAAAATGGCGTCTGCAAAAGTTTGGGCACCCTGCAGAATTTATAGCATGCACTGCCCCTTTTGCAAAGCTGAGACCTGCCAGTGTCATGGCTTGTTCTCAATCATCGTCTGGGAAGACCAGATGATGTCAATCTCAAAGGTTTTAAATGCCCAGACTCATCTGACTTTGCCCCAACAATCGGCACCATGGGTTCTTCTAAGCAGTTGTCTAGAAAACTGAAACTGAAAATAGTTGACGCTCACAAAGCTGGAGAAGGCTATAAGAAGATAAGCAAAGCTTTTTCAGATGTCAATATCCTCTGTTCGGAATGTAATTAAGAAATGGCAGTCATCAGGAACAGTGGAAGTTAAAGCAAGATCTGGAAGACCAAGAAAAATATCAGACAGAACAGCTTGCAGGATTGTGAGAAAAACAATTCAAAACCCACGTTTGACTGCACGATCCCTCCAGAAAGATCTGGCAGACACTGGAGTTGTGGTACACTATTCCACTATAAAGAGATACTTGTACAAATATGGTCTTCATGGAAGAGTCATCAGAAGAAAACCTCTTCTACGTCCTCACCACAAAAATCATCGTTTGAACTTTGCAAATGAACATATAGACAAGCCTGATGCATTTTGAAAACAAGTTCTGTGGACCGATGAGGTTAAAATTGAACTTTTTGGCCGGAATGAGCAAAGGTACGTTTGGAGAAGGGGTACAGAATTTAGTGAAAAGAACCTCTGTCCAACTGTTAAGCATGGGGTTGGATCAATCATGCTTTGGGGTTGTGTTGCAGCCAGTGGCACAGGGAACATCTCGCGAGTAGAAGGAAAAATGGATTCAATAAAATTTCAGCAAATTTTGGATGGTGACTTGATGCCATCTGTGAAAAAGCTGAAGTTAAAGAGAGGATGGCTTCTACAAATGGATAATGATCCTAAACACACCTCAAAATCCACAGGGGATTACATCAAGAGGCGTAAACTGAAGGTTTTGCCATGGCCTTCACAATCTCCTGACCTCAACATAATTGAAAATCTATGGATAGACCTTAAAAGAGCAGTGCGTGACAGACAGCCCAGAAATCTCAAAGAACTGGAAGACTTTTGTAAGGAAGAATGGGCAAAGATACCTCAAACAAGAATTGAAAGACTCTTGGCTGGCTACAAAAAGCGTTTACAAGCTGTGATACTTGCCAAAGGGGGCAGTACAAGATATTAACTCTGCAGGGTGCCCAAACTTTTGCAGACGCCATTTTTTTGTTTTCTGTTATTTTGAAAGTGTAAATGATGGAAATAAAATCTAACTTTTGTTGACATATTATAAGAATGTCTAATCTGTAATTTGATGCCTTTTGGAGATTTTTCCATCTTTCCTTGGCTTCTTTATGCACATTAATACAAATTTTTAGCTGGGGTGCCCAAACTTTCGATCCCCACTGTATGTGAACCTAGTCTAAATGTTTTCTGACTGAGCTTAGCATTGACATACACTGAAGATATTCTATTCACCTGGGGTGATTGTAGCCTTAAGAAAGTGGAAGTGGAGATGTTCTTCTTCATTGTACATAAAGAGAATGCACATGTTTCTAGGTGAGGCATTTCATGTGTCATCTCCATCACCTGCTGCAATCCCTTCAGGTTTTTCACCATAGGATTTTAATGACAGTGTATTGGTATTCTGCTGCTCACCAGCAAAGATCCAGAATATCCGCTGTGCACATAAAAACATTTTCACAGCTTTTTTGTATCCCATAAGTGTGAATGTAGACACTCCTCTCCATGCAAGGCTGTTTTAAATTGGAATCCAGCTGCTCCTGTCTGACATTGTTTCCTATGCAGCACTTTTCACGATAGGCACTTATTTTTGTGCTTCGCAGGATGTCAATTTTGCCAACATATTTCATACTGCTTTCTACTGTTTTATCCAAACACATGATCATTTGGGATATAGTCAGAATGTTTACCGTGTTTTTACACATCCCTCTTGATAACTTAACTACGCGATAGGAAAAGCTTCAATAAAACTGAACAATGCCATTTATAAAGCTGTGCGTTTGACAACATCCATCACTACTGGGAATAGAGCTTAAATCTTTCCCATTATTTCTTCTCTCCTGAAAAGTATTAGCAATATGCTCAGGGGATGTACATTCGATTCTTCTGGATGATCTCAAGACACCAATATCTGTGCTTCAGCTAAGGCCAAGCAAACTCATATAAGAGGTGATACAACGTTTTATGGTTGCATTTTCCCCATGTTTCTTGAGGAGTAATTGGGGGGGGGGGGGGGAAGAGTGTAAGGGGCAGTTAAAGGTGTATATTAGAGTAAAATCTGCAGATCTATAGTTGTTTTATGGGCGTAATAAGATTCTTCATAAACCAACACCATTGGTGACATCTTTGCCTGGACTTGGTGATGGACAAGGTGGAATCTAGGCTGAGAGAAGCCTAGTCATTCAACTGTCATTTGATTTTTTTTCTTCAATCTCCATTCCCTTTCTTTACCTATCTTTTAGTCTTCACGGTCTTTCTCAGTTTCTCAGCCTTAGGCAGGCCATAGATGGGTCGAAAATCCGCTGAAAATTCGTCCAAAAGAATAATCTGCTGATTTTCGGACCGTTAGTGGGTGAATTTGTCTGCCGTTTTTCGTGATTTTGACACTTTGTTTTTTTAATCGGTCATGTTGGAAAAAAAATGGCCAATTTTGTCATTCAGCCGATTTTCACGGTAATGATCGGCAGATTGGCCGATCTTTTTACCAATTAAAAAAAAAATGCGCATGAGCCGTGACCTGCAAGAAGAAAGAAAAGAAGATGAAGACAAAGAAAAAGAACATCTTTATCTATTTGTATCCATTTCGGATACAGATGTTTCTATTCGGATACAAATAGATACAGTGTTGCAACCGCAATTTTCCATCAATTTTTCTGCATGTATAGTGTGAATGAGGCCTGAAGGTCCTGCTGGTGACGTGTGTTTTACACTGGACAAAATTGCAAATAGGCAGTTAAAGGAAGCTGTTTAGTTTGCCCGTAGATCCCTTTTACTTATCTATTTTTTTATTTTATTTTGTTTTTGGGTTGTTTTTGTTGAAAGTGGTCGTAAAAGCGAAAGGTGTGTGGATTTTTTTTTTTCTACCTTCACGTATTGTATGCATGAAGCTGAAAAACCTCTGTGCAGGAAACACCCCCCCCCCCCCCCCCTTTCCCCAATACCTACCTCAGCCTCATCACAATCCAGCAATGTGCATGTGTTTCAGCTCTCTGGGACTCCCCCTCCTCATTGGCTGAGACCGAAGTGGGAACCATGTGCTCCTGCTGCTGTCAATCACAGCCAGTGAGCCAATGAGGGGATCAAGGGGGCACGCAGAGCAGTGGCTCAGGAGCAAGCATGCATGAGTGCCCCCATAGCATGCTCCTTGCTCTGTGGGCAGTCGCAAAGGAGGAACCAAGAGTATAGACGGGGGACCCATGAGGAGGAGGATTGCGACTGCTCTGTGCAAAACCATAAAACTAATCTACGACATGTTGTTTTTTTTGTTTTTTTTTATTATTGCCTTTTTAATATAATTTTAAGAATTCCTCAGGAATAGGTTTTCTAAATGTACAAATGTACACTCTTTAACTGTGTAAGAATGGTGCAGCTTTAGGCTAGGGCTGCACTGGCAAGTGTATGTTTACCAAAAATGATTTTTTTTTTAAAGTTTTGCAAAGAGGGAGGAAGATTTACAACTCTTGTTGGGTTTTACAGTTCTCCAGGACGCCATTAAAGATATTCACCTGTTCTGTTGACAGACATTTCACTAGTCTGAAAGTGAGGGTAAATCCCCAATGGTAGACTAGGGAAAGACTAGAATCAATCAGCTTTTTATTTCTAGTAAAAAGGGTAGTGAGCGCTCTCTTAAATGTCAGCAGCTAGAACACTATAGGCAACCACAATGCCTTAATATATATCAACAATTCTAGAACAACAGAGTGCAGCGCTTAGCGAAGTAAAAAAGTCACTAAATAAATGTCCACAGTAGTACACTGTACAAATACGAATTCCCACGGCTCCGTCTAATAACAGAAATGCGCACTCACCGGAAACGCATGGGTTATGCGCATGTGTGATCATGCATCACAAGCAATAGGTACATCTGAGGTCAGGCAGCCAAGCATCTCCCTCACGGTGGATCCTCAGACTCTTAGCTCAGGTACAGGGGTCCCTTTAAGGTCAGCCCGGCGTTCCTTGTAAAAGAACTTCCTCTCAGGATGGCAAAGGTGTTTATTTCTGTGGGGGTGATAGCTCCAAAAAGGAGCCCCAGAACACAAATGCCAAAGATAGTGTAGTATGTCCAAAATATTTATTAATTTAAAACATAACACAGGGCAGTATGCATGTCAGACTTCAAACCACAGTAAGCAGCAATACTGACCCCTTAGTAATGATGGCCGCCGGGCCTCCTCGTGGCTCCGGCGGCGGAATGACGTCACGCTCTGCGCAGCTCCTCCTTAGGCCTTTCGTGCTAGAGGCACATCATCAGAGGGGAGGCTGCACAGCAATATAAAAGTCAACTACCCAGGTTCAAAACACAGGTTTGTTGACCCACAAATACCTGATGAGCCTTCAAGTGAAGTCCTTCTAAGGCAACAGAGCAGCACTGTTACAGTGGGAGGATGTTGCGGGGAGCATGGAAATCAGCATTGTCGCTAATTCACAAGCTTCTTTTGGAAGGGGAATAAATAAATATATAATAATTTGTCTCCCCTTT
Source organism: Staurois parvus (assembly GCF_062004578.1). Lineage (NCBI taxonomy): Eukaryota > Metazoa > Chordata > Amphibia > Anura > Ranidae > Staurois > Staurois parvus. The sequence continues at coordinate 3,631,097 of NW_028317817.1, read as the reverse complement.
TAAGGGAGCTGCTTTGTTTGCAGACCATTTTTTTTTATATAATTTGTGGACATTGATTATATGCATGAAAATCATATATAAGTTTTATAATTCATGTCATTCTGAGCTGTGCCTGGAAGGTTGACCTTGGAATGCCAGCAGTATTCTGTATATCAACAGTGATTCATGGGCCAAATATTAAAAAGGTCTGAACTGATCTATTGTTTGGGTCTTTGGTTTGCTTTTCTCTGAATTAACACCGTCAGAATATATTAATGGGTTAAACGTGAGCGGTTTGTCTTTTTTCTTCACCTTGCTAACTACTGTATCTAGCCAAGGCTGGCAGAGATAGGAGAGCTCCCAGTGAATGGAAGATTTTCCCTTACTGTCAAACAGAAGGGAAGCAAGGATCTATAACCGTGCCAAGACCGTAATAGAGGAAAAAAACCTGATAGTTTCTAATTCTTCGTTACTAAAAATAACTGTACCACAATTGGAAATTCTATATTTTTATACTTGTACAATGGACCACACAGGAAATGGAAAGGGAAACCTCTCTGATTGCACTACAGAAAGCAGTGAAATTAGAGGTTCTCGCCATTCCTCATTGTATTCAAAAACTTACAAAATAGTTTTGGTCAGAGTTGGGCTTTTAAGATGATCTGTTGCGTTCCCCATTCGGAGATAGGTGACCAAATCTCTTACTAGGTGACTCCCCCCAATTCGCTTCTATTCACCCTCTGCTCTAACCTGCCATTAGGTTGTTCCAGCTTCTCCAGATATTGGGAACATACCGCAGTGACCTATTGCCAGTGCCAAACACTGTCAATTGATAACAGGTAAAGAGGAGCTATACTCCTTTTGAAAAAAATTAGGTCAGCAGCTACAAATGCTGTAGGTGCTGACTTTTAATAAAAAGACGCTTTCCAGCCCAGAGATCCAGCACTGTCCTCACCCAGGCCAGTTGTTCACTGGTCTTTTGGATCCCCAGCACCACTGCATGTTGGATGTGAGAAGACAGCTTCAGAGCTGGCACACAACTGCACATGCATAAGACGTGCTGCGATTTTTGAGTGATTCTTCAGTCTCCTAGGAGATGTGACGCGTCCCAGGGGGTTGCGAGCGGCCCCAAACGGTTTTTGCTCCTCTTGCCTAGGTGAACAGAGCCGAATTGGTTCTGCCTATGCATTGACAGGAGATACTGACTCCCAGCGAAAGGGAGCACCAGGGTAGTAGAAGGAAGGTGAATAGAAAAGGTCAGGAGTCAACTGGTAAGGGCTCGTTCACTTGTGCGCCGATACCCTGTGTTAGGGGGGAGGCAATGGAGGTTCCTGTATTCCAGAATGTACTGGGATATAGGCAACTAGGATAGAGCAGGTCCAACCACTTTCTGTTCGTACAGAGCAGCAGTAACACCATCAACATCAATCCAGCCAGTAATACTGACCATGCCAGAAAGGAGCATTGAGGCATTGCAAATTCTTGCCAGTGGCAAAGCTTTCTGTGTGAGGGAAGTGTTGATGCCAGTAAGAGTCAGTGCCAGCAAGCGACAGTGCCAGCAAGTATCTGTACATGGAAGCGACAGTGCCAGCAGGTGTCATGAAGACTGGTTTTAATGTATTCGTAGTCAGAAGAGGTGGCCAAATTCAGTACCTGATATTAAGAAAAACACCAGCTATGGAATCTGCTCACTGACTATCACAAGGCAAAGGGACCTGAGGGGGTAATTGTCTACAGAAATGGCAATAAAGAGAAGACTTAGACATAACTTATTGCAAAGTTAAAAGGGGACTTTTTTTCTGTTGACATATGATGTTTCCTATCAGTTGTGGCTCACATCAGTTGGGAGTCTAAGGCAGGGTTCACCCTGGTGTGCTGCAGTTTGGCTGCAGCGAGCGTGTACACGTGATTTACCTGTAGAACTATAGACTTCTAATAGCAGTGTTGCTGATGCATTTTCTGAAAGCGCACCGAGCTTGTAGGACATTTGGTGTGCTTTCAGAAAACACAACCTAATAAGTCATATGACACTGTGGCTAAAATGTGGTTAAAATGCAAGAAAGCCGTACTTATACCCACACTGCAGCCAAACCACAGTGCAGCAGTTTAAACACAGCCCAAAATCTCAAGAGTGGTGTCAAACATGGACACCCTTGTGGTATAATCAAATAATTTTTTGGGTATTCCCACAATTTCTGGTAGAGAATGGAAATGCCCCATGGAAGTTCTCTGCAAGACCATGGGATGCACACAATACTGGCACAACACCCTTCTCTTTCCACGGGACCATATTTTTTTCCATGATCATCTTGAGCTGGACTAAGCCAAGTGTCAGATCAAAATATAAGAATCCATCTTGCAGAGAAGTCACAAAAATACCTGCTATCACACCACAGCCTAAACACGGTTTAAAGGGAAAAAATGTTTTCATGGGCATTTAACAGAACAAAAATGCGTCAAAAGACCTGGCATAAACGGCGCAATGAGTGCTACTTCATTCTTCATAATCAACACGTGTGAGCAAGCCCTAAGAGATTCTTTTATTTTGCTGTGGATAGGCAAAGTCTGTGTAATCCCTATATGATCTAGTTATTAAGGAATGCAGGAAACTACAGGGCCATATACAGCTGGCTTAAGGCATAATATTAGGACAGTTAGTAATTACTAAACTACTCATTCATACATTTTCACAGTTTTAACAGTAACTTTGAAGTATTCAGTCCAGGTGGAGATGGAACAAATAAGTAGAAATAGCAACTCATGAGAGATATGTAGGCTTCCAATAGCTGCAGTCCTATTTAAAGCCATAGTCCACCTATGTCTGCAAAGCATTGCAGCCGTAACCAATGGGGATGCAATGCTATGGTTCCTGCAGACTATTCCTCCAGCCGTAGTTTTATATCCAGGTACAGACTTTTGGTTATGGGGCTGGAGAAAGTATGCGTAAATTACATGTTCATTATGTCAACCGTACAAGCTATCCATTGAAAACTATAAGTCCCTCTGCCAAGGTGCCAGATGGGACTTGTAGTTTTTTTCATGCACTTCTGAAATTAAATAAGAGCCGGATTCTGTAAGGGGGCTTGCTACACCCTAAAATTTGATCAGAAATGTGGATTTCTCATTTAAGGCCAAAACCTTTTTTCTATTTTACATTTTTTTTTTTTTTTTTTTATATTTTGAAAGTATGTTACTCCCAAAGTGAGATAAATTTCCTCTTGGTCATGGTCTGTGAATCCAAGTTTATCATGGTAGATTTCCCCCTATTCCTGTTATGGTGGCAACTGGAAATGTTACATTTTCATTTATTCTTATTTTCGGTCTCAATGGCAATTGTCATCAGGACAAATGCAGAAGGTAAATTTGTCTTTAAATATAATTTTAAATGATTATTTCAGAAAAACGATTGCATGTCAGTGTTATATATATACATTTCAGAACTAAACAGTTTGGATAGAAATGGCCTTTTCTGTTTTATTTTTTTAAAATACTTTCCAATTACTTCAGGACTAAAGCTGACCATAGATGATTCAAATCTTGGCCGGTTAAATAAAACGCAGCTGACATTCGATGCATGCATGGGCAGACTGATTGTACCCAAGTCAATCCATCAATTGACTTGGGTACAGCTAGCATGTTTGATTTTTAGGATGCAATTATTTCCAGCGGCCATAACCGCTAGCAATAATCACTCTGTTCTCCCGGAAGGGACAGCTCCCATTAACCCAGTGGTTCTCAACCTTTCTAATGCCGCGACCCCTTAATACAGTTCCTCATGTTGTGGTGACCCCCAACCATAAAATTATTTTCATTGCTACTTCATAACTGTAATTTTGCAGTGGGAGGAGTAGTGCCATGTCATTGGTGTCAGTGGAAGGAGTAGTGCCCCATCACTGATGTCAGTGGGATGAATAGTGCCCCATTGTTGGTATCAGTGGGAGGAATAGTGCCCCATCGTTGGTATCAGTGGGAGAAATAGTGCCCCATCGTTGGTGTCAGTGGGAGGAATAGTGCCCCATCGTTGGTGTCAGTGGAATGCATAGTGCCCCATCGTTGGTATCAGTGGGAGGAATAGTGCCCCATCACTGGTGTCAGTGGGAGGAATAGTGCCACATCATTGGTGTCAGTGGGAGGAATAGTGCCCCATCATTGGTGTCAGTGGGGGGAGTAGTGCCCCATCATTGGTGTCAGTGGGGGGAGTAGTGCCCCATCATTGGTGTCAGTGGGGGGAGTAATGCCCCATCATTGGTGTCAGTGGGGGGAGTAGTGCCCCATCATTGGTGTCAGTGGGGGGAGTAGTGCCCCATCATTGGTGTCAGTGGGGGGAGTAGTGCCCCATCATTGGTGTCAGTGGGGGGAGTAGTGCCCCATCATTGGTGTCAGTGGGAGGAATAGTGCCCCATCACTGGTGTCAGTGGGAGGAATAGTGCCCCATCACTGGTGTCAGTGGGAGGAATAGTGCCCCATCACTGGTGTCAGTGGGAGGAATAGTGCCCCATCACTGGTGTCAGTGGGAGGAATAGTGCCCCATCACTGGTGTCAGTGGGAGGAATAGTGCCCCATCACTGGTGTCAGTGGGAGGAATAGTGCCCCATCACTGGTGTCAGTGGGAGGAATAGTGCCCCATCACTGGTGTCAGTGGGAGGAATAGTGCCCCATCGTTGGTGTCAGTGGGAGGAATAGTGCCCCATCACTGGTGTCAGTGGGAGGAATAGTGCCCCATCACTGGTGTCAGTGGGAGGAATAGTGCCCCATCACTGGTGTCAGTGGGAGGAATAGTGCCCCATCACTGGTGTCAGTGGGAGGAATAGTGCCCCATCACTGGTGTCAGTGGGAGGAATAGTGCCCCATCACTGGTGTCAGTGGGAGGAATAGTGCCCCATCACTGGTGTCAGTGGGAGGAATAGTGCCCCATCACTGGTGTCAGTGGGAGGAATAGTGCCCCATCGTTGGTGTCAGTGGGAGGAATAGTGCCCCATCGTTGGTGTCAGTGGGAGGAATAGTGCCCCATCATTGGTGTCAGTGGGAGGAATAGTGCCCCATCACTGGTGTCAGTGGGAGGAATAGTGCCCCATCACTGGTGTCAGTGGGAGGAATAGTGCCCCATCGTTGGTGTCAGTGGGAGGAATAGTGCCCCATCGTTGGTGTCAGTGGGAGGAATAGTGCCCCATCGTTGGTGTCAGTGGGAGGAATAGTGCCCCATCGTTGGTGTCAGTGGGAGGAATAGTGCCCCATCATTGGTGTCAGTGGGAGGAATAGTGCCCCATCATTGGTGTCAGTGGGAGGAGTAGTGCCCCATCATTGGTGTCAGTGGGGGGAGTAGTGCCCCATCATTGGTGTCAGTGGGGGGAGTAGTGCTCCATCACTGGTGTCAGTGGGGGGAGTAGTGCTCCATCACTGGTGTCAGTGGGAGGAGTAGTGCTCCATCACTGGTGTCAGTGGGAGGAGTAGTGCTCCATCACTGGTGTCAGTGGGAGGAATAGTGCTCCATCACTGGTGTCAGTGGGAGGAATAGTGCCCCATCACTGGTGTCAGTGGGGGGAGTAGTGCCCCATCATTGGTGTCAGTGGGGGGAGTAGTGCTCCATCATTGGTGTCAGTGGGGGGAGTAGTGCCCCATCATTGGTGTCAGTGGGGGGAGTAGTGCCCCATCATTGGTGTCAGTGGGGGGAGTAGTGCCCCATCATTGGTGTCAGTGGGGGGAGTAGTGCCCCATCATTGGTGTCAGTGGGGGGAGTAGTGCCCCATCATTGGTGTCAGTGGGAGGAATAGTGCCCCATCACTGGTGTCAGTGGGAGGAATAGTGCCCCATCACTGGTGTCAGTGGGAGGAATAGTGCCCCATCACTGGTGTCAGTGGGAGGAATAGTGCCCCATCATTGGTGTCAGTGGGAGGAGTAGTGCCCCATCACTGGTGTCAGTGGGGGGAGTAGTGCCCCATCACTGGTGTCAGTGGGGGGAGTAGTGCCCCATCACTGGTGTCAGTGGGGGGAGTAGTGCCCCATCACTGGTGTCAGTGGGGGGAGTAGTGCCCCATCACTGGTGTCAGTGGGAGGAGTAGTGCCCCATCACTGGTGTCAGTGGGAGGAATAGTGCCCCATCACTGGTGTCAGTGGGAGGAATAGTGCCCCATCACTGGTGTCAGTGGGAGGAATAGTGCCCCATCACTGGTGTCAGTGGGAGGAATAGTGCCCCATCATTGGTGTCAGTGTGGTGGAGGGGAGAATAGTGCCCCGTCGTTGGTGTCAGTGGGGGGAGGAATAGTGCCCCATCATTGGTGTCAGTGTGGTGGAGGGGAGAATAGTGCCCCATCGTTGGGGTCAGTGGGGGGAGGAATAGTGCCCCATCGTTGGTGTCAGTTGGGGGAGGAATAGTGCCACAACGTTGGTATTAGTGACACAAATGATGGGGCACTATTCCTCCCACTGACACCAATGATACTTACTTTGCTGACCCCTGCTCCAGCCTGGGCTCGCTCTCTCACTTACCTGTCAGCTGTCTTCCTTCTCTGGCCGCTCTCCTCTTCACTCGCTCCGGCAGCTCCCTCGGTCTTCTTTGATGTACGCGCGCTGCCGCTCGGCTCCTCCTCTCCAAGCTCCACCTCCTCGCCAGTGATTGGCCGCCTGTGTGCCTCTCCTGAGCTACAGTTCCGGTGGCCAATCAGCGGCGAGGAGGCGGAGCTGCTGAGCGATCCCGGAGGTGTGGCCAGGTGACAGGAGCAGCGTATCATCCCGCCCACACATCGCCGGAGACAGCAGCGGTGTCTCGGTTCCTAAGACCATCGGAAATATGTGTTTTCCGATGGTCTTAGGCGACCCCTGGGAAATGGTCGTTCGACCCCCAAAGGGGTCGCGACCCCCAGGTTGAGAACCGCTGCATTAACCCCTCTGAGTAATCGAGTAATTTTTTTTTTTTTCCCTGCAACCTCCAGTGTTTGTTTGTTTTTTTTCCCCCTTCCCTCCCTGCAACCTTTTTTCCTGCAGAAAAGAAAATTGCTTCATCTATGGCCTGCCTATGCCCTGTACAAGTACAGCTAATTTTAGAGTGGCACATATACAGTCAGGTCTATAAATATTGAGACATCTACACAATTCTAACATTTTTGGCTCTATACACCACCACAATGGATTTGAAATGAAATCCGCTTTAATTTGAGGGTATTTACATCCAAATCAGGTGAACGGTGTAGGAATTACAACAGTTTGCATATGTGCCTCCCACTTGTTAAAGGACCAAAATTACTGCCAGGCCTCTACTGCAACTGTATATATGAGCAGATAATATTGCCCGAAACACTTCAGAATTCATCCTGCTGCTTTTGTCAGCAGTCACATCATCAATAAATACAAGAGAACCAGTTCCATTGGCAGCCATACATGCCCACGCCATGACACTACCACCACCATGCTTCACTGATGAGGTGGTATGCTTAGGATCATGAGCAGTTCCTTTCCTTCTCCATACTCTTCTCTTCCCATCACTCTGGTACAAGTTGATCTTGGTCTCATCTGTCCATAGGATGTTGTTCCAGAACTGTGAAGGCTTTTTTAGATGTTTGGCAAACTCTAATCTGGCCTTCCTGTTTTTGAGGCTCACCAGTGGTTTACATCTTGTGGTGAACCCTGTGTATTCACTCTGGTGAAGACTTCTCTTGATTGTTGACTTTGACACACATACACCTACCTCCTGGAGAGTGTTCTTGATCTGGCCAACTGTTGTGAAGGGTGTTTTCTTCACCAGGGAAAGAATTCTTTGGTCATCCACCACAGTTGTTTTCCGTGGTCTTCCGGGTCTTTTGGTGTTGCTGAGCTCACCAGTACGTTCCTTCTTTTTAAGAATGTTCCAAACAGTTGTTTTGGCCACGCCTAATGTTTTTGCTATCTCTCTGATGGGTTTGTTTTTTCAGCCTAATGATGGCTTGCTTCACTGATAGTGACAACTCTTTGGATCTCATCTTGAGAGTTGACAGCAACAGATTCCAAATGCAAATAGCACACTTGAAATTAACTCTGGACCTTTTAACTGCTCATTGTATTTGGGATAATGAGGGAATAACACACACCGGGCCATGGAACAGCTGAGAAGCCAATTGTCCCATTACTTTTGGTCCCTTAACAAGTGGGAGGCACATATGCAAACTGTTGTAATTCCTACACCGTTCACCTGATTTGGATGTAAATACCCTCAAATTAAAGCTGGCAGTGTGCAGTTAAAGCACATCTTGTTTGTTTCATTTCAAATCCATTGTGGTGGTGTATAGAGCCAAAAATGTTAGAATTGTGTTGATGTCCCAATATTTATGGACCTGACCAGGTGATTTTCTGGTCAATAAAGGTACTTTGTGCATTTCCAGTTCTCAGCACATTTATTTGTCCATTTTAATATGGTAGGTTCACTTTTATTGTTTGACTGTTATGCAACCATTAATAACGTGACTGTTCCTGTTTAACTGCTCTTCATCTGCCTGAATCCTTATTTCCTTGTAAGAAAATGGCCTGAGGATATTCCTGAATGCTACAGATCCTGATCTCAAGTGCCTGCACTGAGTGGCCTGTAACTAGCTAGATCCAAGCTTCTGATAAGATGGCAACTGTTTTATATTGCCACAAGTGAAATTGTATCATCAGCAGGGACTGCAGCAATTTGTACAATTTTAACATTGGGTCATAATAAATGTCTTGCAGAGCAGCTTGTACTAGTGACTGTCAAAATGTAATATATATACATATACATACATACATACATACATACATACATACATACATACATACATACATACATACCAATTCCTAAATTTTGGCCTCCATTTCTTTAGAATAAACAACTAGATGTCTTTTGGAGTGGTTATGGTATACCTTCCATGCCCTAAGGTTTTCATACTGGAACATCAGCTAATACTTCTAAAGTACAATATAGTAAATAAAAGATATTGTGTTTGTGTATGGTACTTATGGCAAAATACATTTGCTCCATCCCCTTGTACGGTATACGAATTTCTTGAGCCAATCTAAACCACTCCACAGTAACTACAAGTATCAACTGATGGCCTGCCATTCACTGACATAATTCCCAAGTCTTCATTTCAGCAACTGTAATCTACACTTATGTGTCTATCATGCTGGTAATGACCATTCATGCCACTCCTCATGTAAGACCCAGCTGCCAGTCAACCATCTGCTGAGATGGTGTCTATGTAAAAGAATGCAGCCCCTTGGAAGTTCTCATGTTTTTATCATGGAACCCTAAATTACAGATTTATTTTTTTTTCAACACTGAACAGAAATATACTCTCTAATGTCAAAGCAAGAACAGATCTCTGCAAAGTGGTTTAAAGCTGAACTCAAGGCTAAGCATTTATTGTCTGAATACAAGAGCCATGTGTTTTCTTGAATTTTTGTATTTGTGTACTCATTTCAGATCTGTGCATTAATTCCATAGAACTGCACTTTGCCTCTATTCGGTTGAATTCAGACCTGAGCGTAGGGGGGAAATCTCATATCTGCTTGCATTTTTCTCTTTTTTGCGTGTGTAGAAGCATTACCACTTGTCATGCATAGGGCATACTATTCACTTGAATGGGCTGCCCTACACGCAACAAACACCCAAAAGAAGGCTCCAAAACTATATATATATAAAAATTATTTATATTTTTTATATGTGTATATATATATAATTAATTTTATTTTTTTTAGGGAAGTGTGGCGCATTTTTTCACAGTATGTTTGCTTCACTCCTACTACCTGCTATTCGAGCACTAGCCTTCCTTTTTTTTTTTTTTTTTTTTTTTCTGTGCACTTTTTCGAATGGAGTGTGAATGGAACCTTTTTTTCCTGCAGTAAAGAGTGGCCACTGCTCCTCTCCTTGTGCAGGATGACGTGTCTTGCTGAAAATTATTGCAACTCTGAAAATGTGCTTAGGAAGCAGAAGTCAAGGGAAGAATACAGGAAAATGCTGAAGTCACTGGAATACATCATTACTTACTTTTGATAAACACAAGTTACTGTGATCAGCCTGGCTCCATTTCTCCTCCTCTTCGACCCTTTGGGAGTTGTGTGCCCCTGCTGTGTTCCACTAGAGTTGAGCCTTGTCTACCCGCATCACTTCCCTTTGGTTATCGGTTTGGCCTTCATGCTTACGCTTGACTACACATCGCAAGGTCATGCCACAGGGGTTCTCCCTGGTGGTGTGCCACTGCGATCCTGCCCTGAGTCTTCCCCGCCTCCTGACCCCTCTTTTCATTCACTTTCAGTCTCTGGTACTAACTTCTCGTTTCTCTTCTTTCTGTCTACACTCCACTATTTTTCCTCTTAGCCCAGTTTGATACATTGAATTATATGGAGGTGCCTCTTGATGTTCTGCGTATCTCACCCAGGGGTACCTCCTGGGAAAATGTGTTCCTGGCATCTCCATATCAGCTGATGTTGATCCTTTATTTTATTCATGGAGTACAGTTCCCTACAATTACTTTTCTGGATCGTTTTTATGCTCGGAATTTGTTTGTCTACCTGTACATGTTGTTCATGTCTTTCGTTTTTGTTCTTTAAACATTGCTGCAAAAAAACGTAATAAAGACAAATTTGCCTTTAATACATCATTACAGATGTGCTCTGCTTCAATTTTGTAAAGACCGGGCTGACCACCAACTAAAACAAGTGACTGTGCATGTCCTTGACTAATGAAGGGAAGCAGAACCCAAAAGATCCCTGACCATTTTAAAGGTGTTACAAGCCTCTTTGGTGGAGGGGTCATGCATACAACTGCTTGAGTGCTTCACTAGCTGAGGCATTATGGTGGAGTGCAATGAAAGCCACTGTTAAAGCAGAACTTCACTCTCTCAATCAACATTGACTATATTTAATCCTTATGCTGCTAGTATTCATAAATACAGTAGGTATGTATATCTCAATTTTTTGTTTTTTGGGGGGTTTTTTTTGCATTTCTTCAGCTACTTCCTAGTTTCTATGCCTAGGCAATTGATTATGTACCCAGGGGTCTTCAGGATGGGTCTTCTCAGCTAAGCACAACCTCCTGCCTGCATGCCTGAGCTAAGGGCAGATAGTTTACAGGAAGTAAATGCTACATGAATCATCTGCCCTCACTCAAGATGGCCACAGCCAGAAATGCTGGGGGTTATTTTCAAAATAATTTCTTAGCAAAATAATGCATGGAGACATGGATGGATGTGGGTGTATGCTCTGAATACAAGTGTAGCTCGGGGTTAAGTTTCAGTACCAGAAGCGGTAACACCAAGCTACACTCGGGATTACACTGCAGCGTTGCTCTGGGATCTCTGGCTCACTTACCTTGTCCCGTGGTCCCACGCTGTCCTCCCGCTGCGTCCCCGACCATGTCCTCTGACTGATGCTGGCTTCCATCTTCCGGGTTCCGTTCCCTGCGAGCGTCGGGGCATATGGGGGATGGAACCGGTGGAAGATTCAAAAATGGCAAAATTTACATACACATAATACACTAAAATCTGATAGTATTACATTACTGTATCAAACCATTTCACATACATTTTATCCCTAGTGCTTTGTCCTGTGCCCTGCCTGCATTACATTCTTTCTGCCTGGAAACTGAGAAACGTCCATTGCGTCCAAAAAGCGTCCCTTTAGGTCAAAAGTGGTTTTAGACCGTCTAGAAAACAGTGATAGTTAATTGGAATCACTTGCAGAATTGAGCGATAATGATTCATGAGGAAATTCGTCATCAGACACTACGATTCTGCGACTAAGCTCAGTGGTGTGCGAACTCTATTTCAAATTTCAGTGTTTTTGGTTTAATTGCGTTTATTGAATAAAATGTATTATATTATTTATGATTATTTATTATATTATAATTTATGATTTTGTGTTTCAAATTTTATCATACCCGGGATGTTTACTAGACTCTTGTTCGGACAGATTTCATTGAGTTATTCTTAAGAATTACAGGCCTACAATAAAAAAAAACATATTTCCATTGCGAACAATGTACCACTTTAAGCACAGAAATACTGACATCATCATACCGCTAGGGAGGTTAATAATGAATAGTATAGAGTTTGTGGTGCTCAGATGCAGTGTAGTTCCGTTTTTTTAAATAAAATTATCATGGTCTACAGTTTGCAGGCTCTGAAGGTAGTTGAAGGTTCTGTGGTCTGATAAGACAAATTGTGCTTTTTTTGCCATCAAACGAAACATTTTGCTGTACTTCACCACCATCACACACCCCATCAATCAACCTTTTGGGATTTTCTGCCCTGAATGGTTTGTAAGCTTAGAATCAATATCAGGGAATCTTGGCAAAAAAAAAAAAAAACCTGATAAGTCTGCAAAAACACTAAATTTTATTTCAGCTGACTGAAGCTGTAATAATTTTGAGAGGTGCAGTATATATTAGTAACACTTTTTTTTGAAGTGTCCCCTAATTTATAGTATTAGACTTCCATAGTATTTTTTTCCCTTATTGAGCAGCACCTAATGCTTGGCCTATTTTTTCTGATGGCTTTTTAGGTTATACTGCTTATGAAATTCTAGTTAAGACTGCTTAAACTGATTTTGATTGATGAATGCGGTCAAAATCAGAAAGTGGAGTTAAAATTCATAACTAGCAAAGTGAGCTAGTGACAGATTTATTGCTGCACAGATGAATTTTCTTTTTTTGTAACATATGCAGAGGCAGCCGTCCCATGTTCTCGCAGTGATATTAAAAATGCTCAGCATATTGGCTTAGTAGCTCATGTCTAATGAGACCAAACCACTGGCCCTTGGAGAAGTAACTCGGATCACAGAATCCTTTTAAAGAAAGCATGCCTGTAATTAATAGTACTTAGCCATATACATCAGTTTTCATCACCAGATTTTATCATTGAATTTTAACGCCAGAACATCTATCTGCTGATTTTTGTTTTTTGCTAAAGCAAGAAGAAGGGAATACGAAGTTCCGTCAAAGATAAAAGCATTATGCATGTTGCTGGTGTATGGATTGTCTGTTTATGTACCTATTTTTAAGTATCGGCTCAAAAGCAGCACGTTCTTGGCAGTTTGTAATAAAACCTTTATTAAGATTTTAAATGTATGTAAACCTTAAATTTAAAGTGGTTGTAAAGGCTCAAAGTTTTTTTTTTAAACCTTCATGCATTCTAGGCACAAAGGTAAAAAACCACCAGTGTGCAGCAGTGCCCCCAGCCCCCTCTGTACTTGAGCCTCATCACAATCCAGCAATGTGAATTACAGCCTCGGCTGTCCCGTGTCTGCCTCCTCATTGGCTGAGACAGCAAGCAGGAGTCATTGGCTCCCGCTGCTGCCAATCACAACCAGTCAGCCAATGAGGGGAGAGAAGGGGTGGCGCCAAGCCGTAGCTCCATATGTAAATGGACACACGGAGCAGGGGGTGCCCCCATAGCAAGCTGCTTGCTGTGGGGGTACCCAACAGGAGGGAGGGGTCAGGAGAACCTTCCGGGGGATCCAAGAAGAGGAGGATTCGGGCTGCTGTGTGCAAAACCACTGTACACGGCAGGTAAGTATGACACGTGTTTTTCGAAGTGATTTCTTGGCAAAATAAAGCACGGATGGATGGGGGGAGTTTGCTTTTAAATATTAAAAATTAATTCGAGTTTTTGGTTTGTGCTGCTTAGATGTTTTGTGGTTCCTCTTTAACCCCTTGACGCCGCACGCACGCAAATATGCGGCTTCTTGGCGTCTGGGCCTTAACACCGAGCAGCCACATATTTGCATGCAACTAAAAAATACATATGTGCCATGATCGCAGCAAAAACACCCGCTTTTTCAGGTACCACTGAAATGAATGCCACCTGAATGCGTTTTCACGCTTTCAAATCCCAGGCAGAATCGCGGCAATTCCGCCTGCAATTTGAAACTCCCTAGTGTGAATAGAGCCTTATGCATTGATTCTTGCAGACAATTTAAAAACTACTGCAGAACGTGGAAGTCTAAAGTGGGATTCACTCTCTGAATCAAAGGTGACTATTTTTAATCCTTTTGCTGCTAGCATTAGTAAATTTTAAAAAATAAAAAAACATTTAAAACAAGTAAATATATTTTAACACATTTCTTCAGTTACTTCCTTACTTCTAGCCTAGGCAAATGATTTCATACATTCCAGGAGTCTTCAGGAAGGGAGGAGGCCTTTTCTTGGCTAAGCCCTCCTTCTGCCTGCATGCCTGAGCTAAAGGTTTCCAGAAAGTAGATTCTACATGAATCTGCCCTTTCTCAAGATGGCCATGGCCAGAAATTCTAGATTGTCCAGAAATTTTCAAAGTGATAGCTCAGCAAAATAATGCATGGAGACATGAATGGATTGAGAAGTTTTCTTTAAATATTAAAAATGAATTAAATAGCGGTTTTGGTGCTCAGATGCAGTGTAGTTCCACTCTAAAGAGAATTTTCAGCTTATACCATATATTTCTTGAAACAAGTGCCATAATGATTGCTTTCTAATTTGTGCTCTCTGAATGCTGTAAGTCACTATCAATAACTGAGTTGTTAAAGTGTTGTAAATACTTGAGGTGAAGGGAAAAATATGCTTCTTTGCAGTCACCTCCTACTGACCTACAGAAAGGATGGAAATGGTGGATTGGTTGTGGGAATATAGTCATACGTTGTGTCCCTCCATTGATCTTTGGATTATCAAGCTTTGTGGAAAAGGGAATTTTAAAGTGTTACTAAACCCAAGACCCTGCATTCACTATATCTGGTCTCCCACAGAGCATAAAAGTGCAATTATTTTAGTAAATATAAACTGCTAAATACCTTTTCTCATCAGCGGTTACAGCAGTCTTGTGACTTCTATCAGTGTCCAGTAGAGCACATGTTAAAGCTTGTAGGAGGAGTTTTCATTCTGCTCTAGGATGAAGCAGAACCCTCTGGACAGTGCTGATTGGCCCTGTGCGGATCACATGCACCCTCCCTAGAAAAAAAAAAAAGCTCTCTAACAATACACACCAAACTGAGCATGTGCAGAGTGACCCTACACTATATATCATATCAGGAGATAAGAGGGGGATCAGAGAAGTCAGGATCAAACAGCGTTTACACAATGCAAAGGATTAACTAACCCCTTAGGTTCCACAGAGTATAACAGGTATGCTTGTTGCACTGCAAGTCACACTTTAAAACTAAAGTAGAAATTTCTTTTTCTTTTTTTTTTGTTTTGTTTTTTTGTATGACAATACATTTTGAGTATATTAGCTTGTACAATAGCCTAGCACTACATGTGGTATTTGCTCTGCAGTGACAAACTACAGTGCACAGGGGATGAACCGGTTGGGTGAATTTGAGGAATGAGTGAGTGCACAAGGTCCATGGGAAGAAATGTGCTACTACTTTGCAGGAATTTATACTGTTCTAGAGCTCCCTTGTATCCTTCCCAGAGGAGTGCTGGCGTTTGTCACAGGAAGCCCTAAAGTGATTCTAAAGGCTTATTTTTTTTAATAGAAAAAATAATAAACATATCTATACTTGCTCATTACATTGGTTTTGCACAGAGCAGCCCGGATCCTTCTCTTTGCGGGTCCCGTGCTGGAGCTCCTGGCCCTTCCCTCCTGTTGGGTGCCCCCACAGCAAGCGGCTTGCTATGGGAGCACCCGCTGCTCCTGTGTGTCAGTTCACATGTGGAACTGTGGCTTGGCTCCACCACCTCAATCTTCTCATTGGCTCACTGGCTGTGATTGATGGCAGTGAGAGCCAGTGGCTCCCACTTCTATCTCAGCCAATGAGAAGAGGGAGTCCCAGGATAGCCGAGACTCCAGTACACATTGCTGGATCGAGAGAGGGCTTAGGTGAGTATTGGGGGGGGGGGGGAAGCATACATAGAATGAATGAAGGTAAAAAAAAAAAAATCTTGAACCACTTTAATCTTGGAGTGTTCACAGGTTTAGGACTTCCAGTGTCACCTGACATGAATGCATGGGAATATAATGCTTCTCTTTAATGGTTTCAAGACTCTTCATGCTTACCAGCTTTTAAAGGCAACTTGTAAAGATACTGTAGAAATAGGTAAGCTGTGCCTTTTTTTGTTTTTACAGGCTCTGCTACGGTCATTCTGATCCTGGTGTTAAAAAGTATGCTTGTTGGGATTCAGATTTGGCAGGACTTGGCTATATGGCACATTTCTGGTGCCATAAAAGTGCCCTAGAGCAGCGTTTTTCAACCACTGTGTTGCGGCACACTAGTGTGCCGTGAGATATTGTCTGGTGTGCCGTGGGAAAAATTGCAATTTCATCCGTAACGTGGCCTCGGCTCACAAATAGACCAATCATTAGAACAGCAATGGGCAAACTACGGCCCGCGGGCCGTATACGGCCCGGCGGACCTTTTAATCCGGCCCGCGGAGCGTGATACTGTCAGGATGATCTGTCCCCCTCGACGTATCTGCGCATGTGCCGGAGATCGCCGATCGGCTGCTAATGCCTGAAACTGGCACATGCGCAGATACGTCGAGGGGGAAAGATCCTCATAGGAGACAGATTTTCATGCTACACCGGAACGGCGAGAGGAACGCGCGGAGCAAAGGTAAGTGAATTGACACAGGGGGGGCTTGGGGACTTAATATTGGGGATGAATTACTATAGGGGGGATGAATTACTATATGGGGGATTAATTACTATGCTTACTATGGGGGAATATTACTATACTTACTATGGATGACACATACACATCATTCATCTACTCTTGGTCCGGCCCCCGGGTCCAATATATGAACCCATTGCGGCCCTCAAGTCAAAAAGTTTTTCAATAAATTTTTTTAACATTTTCTAATGGTGGTGTGCCTCGTGATATTTTTCATGAAAAAAGTGTGCCTTTGCACAAAAAAGGTTGAAAAACACTGCCCTAGAGCAGCAGCTGTGGGCTTGTTTTACCCTCTTGAATGCCAGGACGTTTAAAACCGAACATGGCAGACTTTGAGTTAACGCTGATGTTCGGTCTGGTTATATTTTGCCTTCCCTGGTTCTTCCTTTCCTCCCATCAACATGAAATGTTTAAATAAAACCTTTCTGTTTTCATTCCATTCCTTATTTTAGACCTAGTAATATTACTGGGTCTTCGTGCTTCTCCATGTGATTGCTGCTACCCTTCAGCCATGATCTGCCTGCAAACACCCTTCCACCCGAGATAAAAGCAATGGGTTGACTTGGGAGGATTTATGCAGGTGTCAAAATTACTAGATGGGTGGATGCCGGTCTGGAGGGGTAGGCATTTTGAGGTAGGTTGTTTTTTTGCATGCAGCCTGCCCTAGGTAATGCTGACGTGTGAAGCTCAGTATCCATGACTGATAAAACTTAAATTCAATCAAAGGGGCAGGCTGGGGACAGTAGGACTGTGAGGTTTAAGGGTCCATTCACACAGGCCCTCAGCCTTGTACCACATGAAGAGCCGTTTCTGTATTAGTGCTGAGCTATGTGCAGGCAGCCCAAATACAAGGTGTGACCATTTTAATTCCTGGAATGGACTGGTACTAACCCTATCAATCACCTCTGCATTCTTCAAAAGATTGGATGAAATTTGAAGACTGTGTTCTTTCTGATCTTCTGTCAAGATTCGAGGCACCATCTTTGTAGAAATCTTTCTCATTCTCCGTGAGAATCTGCTACTCTGTTTTCATGTTCACGTTCAAGAGTGTCCACATTTGTATCAGTCCTTTGCGGTTTTGGCCGCCCACTTCTTTTGTCACCAAGGACATCTTCTTGCCCCTCCATTTTAAACCGCCTATGCCATTCAGTAACATTGATTCCTTCATGGAATATTCACCGTAAATCTGATTCTTGTTACTCATTTTCCACCAACAGCGAAAAGCACGTTATTTCTTCTACCACTCCGTAAAGTCTGAGTCAGTTAGTCTGCGACCCAGGCGAGTGCAAGTTACACCATGTCAGAACACACTCCGGTGCGAATGGCTGTGTGGCTTACCGCCTTAATGCTATGCCACGGGAATTCCGGGAATTAAATTGTCATGCCTCATAAGTGACTGAAAACGCATCGGCTGTATGGACTTGCCAGCACAACCGAAGTTTGACAGGCCTGCAGGGATGGATGCATGGCCCCCGACACAGAGCTTGAGACCTCGCATCCATCTATACTTGCCTGTGCGAGTGAGTCTATACAGTCAATGCATATTAACCCACTTAGGGCCCTTTTCACTCAGGCAGACCGATTAAGTCCGCCCGAAAAACGGACAGGTGGACCCATTTGGACATCAATTGTTCTCTATGGGGAGGCGGATGTAAACAGGCATGTGTCCATTTACACATGCCAGCATCCAATCCACTATAAACCTGGACTGGATCCCTATCTGTCTAGGGCACGGGTGTCAAACTGGCGGCCCTCCAGCTGTTGCCAAACTGCAAGTCCCATGAGGCATTGCAAGATTGACAGTTACAAGCATGACTCCCAAAGGCAGAGGCATGATGGGACTTGTAGTTTTGCAACAGCTGGAGGGCTGCCAGTTTGACACCCCTGGTCTAGGGGATCGGATGTAAACGGACAGGCAACCCATTTACATCCAACCACCCCATAGGACTGTGTCCATGTCTGCTCTGCACAAGCTTTAAAGTCTGGATCCAACCAGAATCCTGGGCTGGCAGCTGGCTCAGCCTGCCAGCGATCTGCTGAGAGCCTGAGCCAGCCCTCCTCGCCTCCTCCACAGCCCAGTACTGCAGTAAGTGCTGGGGTGGCAGAGCAGAGAGCCAGAGACTGACAGACCCAGCTCCCTGGTCAGAGCAGAGGGAGAGAACTGAGCAATCAGCAGTGTCTGAATGCTCAGTTCTCATCCTTAGAACTGACCTGGGACAGATGCAGCATCAGAACGATGCTGCTTCCACCTAGGTAAGTATAATTTATATATTAAAAAAAAAAAATAATAATTCTAAACCTCTCTTCTTAATTCTCCGATGCCTGCATGTGTTGACAGGGCACTGAATGGTCAGGTGGGTGGACTTGTTCCTGTAGAACGTATATATGTGTTCCTATATGGCTGGTGTGTTAAATTTTTATGAAGGGTTTTGATGAGGTAGGTCACTTTATGGCATGGAATACCTTTATCGTGGTAGAATATCTGTCATGCGTTAAGAGATTTGATTTTGGCATGTCAGTTGCTGTGTCTGCCTGTGCCTGTTCCCTGCCGAGCAGTGCACTCACTGAAATGAAAAGTCATGACTGATCTTCAAAAATTGGCTGAAACATCACCAGGCAATGAATGCTCGCCAGCATTTTTCCTCACATCCCTATTTGCTTACTTGACAGAGTTATCTGTATCAATTCGAACGAACAACGTTTAGTCTTGAATGTTACATTTTGTTCATGCACGTTTTAGTCCCTAGAAATAGCCTCAGAATCTTACTCATTATTTATAACCTAAATAAGTAGTGAAATGTAAGTGACAGGTTTTTTCTTCAATGTCAGTTATCTTTTAATATAATGCTTTCCTAATGTAGATACTTTGAAAGAAACAAGGTGACCTTTTTTTTCTATTCCAATTTATTGCTATTCTTTTGACAAGCTGCCAAGTATAAATTATAACATTATTAAAGCCGTGTTAAACCCAAAACCAAAAATGTAATATGTTGCAGCTTACCAATCCTTGGATGTAGTGACTGCATTAGTTTTCTTTTTGTTAAGGCTTTTTTCTCCCCTCATTTTTCTGGCCAGTAACTCACCTCCTGTATTATGCAAAAAACACTCTGGATGGAGAACAGCTATATTAAAGCAGAGCAATACAAAGCAGTGTGCTTACACAGCACACAGTTAACCCCTTTTATCGCCCTGGATGTTAACCCATTCCTGTCCAGTGTCATTAGCACAGTGTTGGTGGTTTTTATTGGTACTAATCACTGTATTAGTGTCACTGGGGATGTCGGTAACAGTCAGTCGCCCCCCCCCCCCCAGTATCAGAATGCCCACCACAGTCCTGCTATAAGTTGCTGATCACTGCCATTATTAGTTAAAAAAAAAAAAAATTCCAGTATATATACTGCCATTTGTAGACACTATAACTGTCGTGTAAACCAATTAATGTACACATATTGGGCATTTAGCAGAACACATTTTGGCCTAAATTTATGACTAAATTTGATTTAAAAAAAAAAAAAAATTTTTTTACTGGATAGGTTTCTAGTAAAATGTAAACAAAGGGAAATAAATTATATATATATATATATATATATATATATATATATATATAATGTGTGTAATATATATATTATAAATTTTTTTTTTTTCAAAATTGTTCGTCTTTTTTTGTTTCTACTGCAAAAGATAAAAACCATAAGTTATTATACAGTGTGTGTGTGTGTGTGTGTGTGTGTGTGTATATATATATATATATATATATATATATATATATATATATATATATATATATATATATATGTGTGTGTGTGTGTGTGTGTGTGTGTGTGTATGTATGTGTATATATATATATATAGCTATATAGCGCCAGCAGTTTGCTTAGCGCTGTACGTTATAATGGGAGACAGTACACGAGACAGCACAGTAACAATACAATACACGAGGGGTTCGAGGGCCTGCTCCTTGGAGCTTACAGTCTAGGAGGGAGGGGAGAGTGGTACAGGAGGAAAAAGCTGTGGGGGATGGAGTGGTGAGAAGAGTGGAGGAGATCGGCAATTAGGTGAGGGCGGGGTAGGCTTCTCTGAAGAGATTGGTTTTCAGGGTGCGCCTAAAGGTGAGGAGGGTAGGTGACAGTCTGGTAGATTGGGGTAGTGAGTTTCAGAGGAGGGGGGGGGGGGGGGGGGAGTCCTGGAGACGGGCATGGGAGGAGGAGACCAGGGAACTAGAGAGTAGGAGGTCTTGTGAGGAGCAGAGAGTGCGTTTTGGGTGGTATTTGGATACCAGATCGGTGATGTAGTTTAGGGCAATGTTATTAACAGCTTTGTACGTCAATGTAATAATTAGAATTTTATGCGCTGGGCAATCAGAAGCCAGTGGAGGAATTGGCAGAGGGGGGTGGCAGATACGGAGCGGTTAGTAAGGTGGATGAGTCTGGCTGCCGTATTCAGGATAGACTGAAGCAGGGATAGCCTGTTTTGAAGTAGGCTGGTGAGGAGGGAGTTGCAGTAGTCAAATCGTGATATAATAAGAGGTGATCAAATACCACTAAAAGAGAGCTCCATTTGTGGGGGGGGGGGGGGACAGGGCATAAATCTCATTTGGTTGCAGTGTTGTATGATCGCGCAATTTGTCAGTAAAGTAAAACAGCGCCGTATCGCAAAAAATGGCCTGGTCGGGTAAATCCTCTGCAGGGCAATCGTATACGTTTACCTGTAGGTACAAGTGTCCCAGGGATGTTTGTTTTATTACCGCTTTAAGATAATTGTTTATCCTGTATTTGTCTGTTGGTTTGTTAGGCCTTGACATATCTGGAATAGGAAGGTGTGCTGAATCTAATTTAGCAGGTTTTTTTTGGGTGGGGAGGGGAGGGGGGGTTGCAGATCGTTTACTTGCACTTATCTGTTTGACTAGTGATTACAAGGTAATTGCTTCACAAATAGAGCAGAAAAAAATTAATTACCTGTGACTGGAAGGACTGATGAATTGTCTTATCACCAGAAGACTTTCAGTAAAGGCCATAAACTCTCAGAGGCTTCTAGTTTTGTAGGGTAAGTTAAGCTGTTTGCATGTTCCCCTCTTGTTCTTTCTTTTCATGTGGAAGTCTTGTTAATTTAAAGAACCGAACACACCATTTAGGCAGTTTTATATAGAGTGGGGCAGTTATGTATAAGAGCTTTAAATGTGTTTTAGATGATTATTATAGCTCCCTTAGGAGCTGCCTAGGGAAGTTTACAAGTAGAGTCTATTGACAAGGTGTTACATTTAATGGCTGGGAAGTGACTTGTATTATCCAGATATAGCTGTGGATCAGACGCCCCAAAGTTTAATAGGTGCAATTTTACATATACTTTTACGGTGTGATCATGTGCATTTGTATGCGCATGGAAATGTGAGGGTGAAAATGGTGGGAGAAAAAGGCTTTTATGTCTCTTCTTGCAGGAAGAGCTGCTAGGCAGTATCATTTATTCTATAGGAAGGATGTCATGTTGTAACCCCCCCCTGATAGTACTTGAAGTGTTACTAAACCCAGGACCCTGCTTCCACTATATCTGGTCTCCCACAGTACACACAACATGGAAATGCAATTATTTTCGTAAATATAAACTGCTAAATACCTTTTCTCATCAGCAGTTAGAGCAGTCTTGTGACTTCTATCAGTGTCCAGCAGAGCACTGGTTAAAGCTTGTAGGAGGAGTTCTCTTTCTGCTCTAGGAGGATGGAAATCCCCTGACCTCTGTCTGGACAGTGCTGATTGGCCCTGTGCTGATCACAAGCACTCTCCCAAGAACAAGAAAAAACCCCTCTAGCAATATACACCAAACTAAGCATGCCTACAGTTCAGTCTGGAGATAAGTGGTGGTCCCTTGAAAAAGGGGAGGAACAGAGGAGAAAGGATCAAATGGCATTTTTACACAATTCAGAGGATTAACCCCTTAGGTTCCACAATGAGTATAACAAGCTTGTTTTACTGCATATACAGACAGATTTTACTGTTGTTGGTTTAGTAACACTTTAATATACCCCACCTGAGCATGCTTGAATTAGGCTGATTTTACACTTAAGATCCCACTGCTGGTGTAAATTGACCAGCTACAAGATTGCTATGGGGGAGACGGGGAGGTGAAACTACTGCCTTGTGTGTGTGTTGCTGTCCTGCCAGCTGAATGAGCAAGGAGTCTCTCTCTCTCCGGTAAATGCAGTTCTGCAGCATTTTCAGTGATGAAGTGACTCTGAACTGCTGAAGCCAGCGAGGGAGTGACGCACACAATGCAGGTAAGTGTTCCTCATCTTGTTGCATGTTGTTGCTAACCCCGGCAACAGGTGCAGAAGAGCAACATCAGCCTTAGTTGGCCAAGGCTAGAAGTATTGGTTTCTTTACATTAATGTCACTATATATGTAAATCCTGGTGCCCATGTTATGTTCTGGGCTATGTACACATTTCTCAGAAGATCAATACCTTTCTGCTCTCTCCTCGTTAATTGCCACGATGTTATAGCTTTGCACTTTGAGTGATCTCTGGGGGAGAGAATGAGGAAATGCCTCCTCCTGCCTGATGCAGGCCAATGACGACATTCTCCCAGATTGTGCTTTGGTAATGTCATATGACTGGAGTTCAAAGACAGATTTTTTTGGAAAATGTAAATCTTGCTTTTATATGAAATATAAACACACGTTCAATAAAGTGGTAGTAAAGTCTGGAGGGGGGGGAAAAAAAATATAAAATCTGGTCCATTGCAAGTTAATGTCATAATGTGCTAGTTTGCATTGCATACGAGCACCTTATGAAAGGCTGGCCTTAAAACAAGGCCCTCCAGCGGTACGTTGACAGGGCCTCCATCTTCCCCGTCTTCCTTCCGGTTTTGCAGGCTCCAGCCGTTTGAATGGCCGGGCCGAGAAGACGTCACTCCTTTCATGCACATGGGAGCACAGCATTCTGAGGTGACGGCATATTCAGTATTTCATTCCTTCAAAGCGCAAAGTGCATGCACTGGTGTCATCACCAGCTGCATAAATAGTAATTATCTCCAAAATGGTGCACGTTCAGGTGATATTCCTACCTATGGGTAAGCTTACCTGTACATGCAAGTCACCAAGCATTGTTTACTACCACTTTATACATGAAATGTCACCCCTGTTCACTAGATAACATTCATATTAGAGTAAAGTGGCACCAGTCACCAAAAGCATGGTCTCAGTCTACAGTACATTTGGACCTTATCAGCGTGGTCATGGTTTTTTGTTTTCTGTTGCCATGTTATTGCAATGCTTTCTTTGTTACTAGCAGCACCGCTATGGCTGAAGTACGTATGTGCCAATCACTTTTGGTTGATTTCAGGAGTGAATCTCCAAAACTTGACTGTCTCTGGAAGCTATACCTGGTAAAAGAGTATGGGTGCTAAAGTTCCTGAAAAGTCAGGATCCTCAGGGGTAAAGTCCTATTCTTGAAGCTCTCATGTCTGTTGGACAATGAGTCTTTAGCAAACAGATCCATCAATTGTAGCAGGAAGAATATGGACCAGGGCTCGAAAATCTTACTAAGCTTTTAGATCTGCTGCGGTAGCGTCCGTTGATCCCAGCTAAGAGTGCAAGCTGAGAAAGAGCTTGTCCTGGCTCTGTGTGAACATGCATGCAAGAGAAGTGTCCTGACCACCGCAGACCATACAAAGCCATTCGTCCTTTTTTTTTTTTTTCCTTTTTTTAAGTAGCAACCTCAGCCAGCTCTGAGCCATGGCTGACGCATTTTGCTTTTGCCCTGTCCCTGGGGCTTAGTCAAGAACTATGACTAAGCCCCAGAGGTGGGGGAAACATTCTGGGGGACGTGGCTGAGGCTGCTACGAATCAAGTATGAAGGGCTTTGTATGGTGTGTGGCAGTCAGGACACTTCTGGTTTTATAAAGATACCAATCAATCAAAGACTCCATGTGGGAGAATGAGATAACAACGTCCGAAGTGTCGGTGGCTATACTTACAATGAGACACTTCTAATAGTTTATAAAAATGTTAAACCTGGTCCAGACTTACTTTTATTTATTTATTTGTTTAATTATTACAGGTACTTGTATAGAATTGTGTTTGTTTTTTTTCTCTTGCTTTAAGTGGTTGATGTCACTTTGCGTTATTAATCTAGTGTGCTGGTGAACATGCTCACATACTACCATTTACCAGATGACAATGAACATTCTTCTTGAAGTTTTCTGAAATTTCTGCAGCAATTACTTTTTATGAAACCTGTTCATTATCTGCCCTGTATGTAACCCATCCGGCATATGGAACTTAGGCAGTCATAACAGTCTGTGGTGTTGTATAAATCTGAAATGGCTTATTTGAACAAGTTGTGGCGGAGTAAAACTGCTTAAAGAATTTTGGCTCCATTTTAAAGGGTCTGACAACAATTTT
Source organism: Staurois parvus (assembly GCF_062004578.1). NCBI lineage: Eukaryota > Metazoa > Chordata > Amphibia > Anura > Ranidae > Staurois > Staurois parvus. The sequence goes on along the minus strand of NW_028317817.1, from coordinate 3,606,157 downwards.
GATAATTTATCGACTATTTGATGATAATGAGGTCTGATTAACCCCAAAGTTTGTGGAGTAATTGGGAGTGTTGTAATAAATGAACCAGTGATATGATCCTTACAGGATCTATATGAAACGTGAAAAACCGTGAACACGTGTAAATCCACACACAAGGTCCTATGCTTGGATCCAATAAATGAGCTGTAAAAAATCAGTGATGAATAAATGCATATAATAAACCCAATCCCTAACGCGGGATAAATATCATACACCAATTGTGTCCACAGTGAATCCCAAATGCGGGATATAAATACAACAACGAAATTTAAGTGCTTAAAAAATGTATACACCAATCTGTGTATACAGTGAATCCCAAATGTGGGATATAATGCAGCTAAGTGACTTTGAGTATTTGCGGCAGAAGCGCTGCTAAAAAGACGTATCTGGAAGGTGTCCACCCATTTCTGAGTGTATACGTGACGCAACGCGTCGACAACGTGGTGACGTAAATCCGGCGGAATGCCATCTTGGTACACTTTGATTCATACAGATACACCCATTACATGTGGTGTGAAGGCTTGTATTTCACGATCAAAATGTGAGTGTCTGGCATTTTTTAAGCTATTTACAAGGAATAAAAAGCATTTTGCACTATGGAGAATCTCTTTTCTCTTGTTTCATGAGCTACATGAAAGTAAGTTGGCAATTTTGAGGGTACCTACCTACCCAGTGGAAGGGAAACCTGTGTTGCCAGTGTGGATAAAGTCCCAGGAGATTGGGTAACAAGGAGTGTACGTTCAGGAAGAATCCTGGGGTGATCAAAAGGCGCATTGGCCCTTTGGGGTTGCCGTCTTGAGGTAAGAGACCATTGCAGCCAGTGAAGGAAATTCTATCGATGTAATGTGCACATACACTGCACATATTGCATGCCCTGGAGCAGTGAAGCACCTTGATTGCATCTTTGCACATATATTGGACTTTTATTATCAATATATTAATTTTTTTCACATATTGATCTATTGATTGCATTTTTTGTAGTATATGCTTACTGTTTGAGCACTCTGTCACTTAGTTGCATTATATCCCACATTTGGGATTCACTGTATACAGATTGGTGTATACATTCTTTAAGCACTTTAAATTTTTGTTGTTGTATTTATATCCCGCATTTGAGATTCACTGTGGACACAATTGGTGTATATTTATCCCGCGTTAGGGATTGGGTTTTTTTTATATGCTTTCATCACTTATTTTTTTTACAGCTCACTTATTGGGTCCAAGCATAGGACCTCGTGTGTGGATTCACACATGTTCACTGTTTTTCACATTTAATATAGATCCTATAAGGATTATATCACTGGTTAATTTATTATTTATATAGAGTTTATATTACTATATGTAGTGGTACCATATTGTTTATTTGCATTTTTCACCTATATTTATGGAATCGAGGGGTTAGCTGCTTAGTATCCTTTTAGGTACATATTAAGCGCAGGGGGAACACTATATAAGAATTTTATATTGGTGTGGCACACTAAAGATTTGTTAAGTTCACATATGGTATGGTTATATGCTTGCTGCTTACACAGAGGAGGATAATAGGATATAAAAGAGAGGGTGTAGAGGAGCGCTGTTATAAATAATGACTGTGTTTATGTCTTTGTATTCCAAAGAATAGACAGCAGCTCCTTCTCCTTCCCGGTGTGAGTTTGTTTAGTTCAGTTTTTTGTTTTTTTTTGTTTTGTTTTTTAGTTTACGCCCGACGTATATCCAGTGGCGCTGTCTATTAGAGGACAATTTTAATTCCCTTTAATTTGTAGGGATTTCCTCTCACTTCCTGTTAGGCTATGGGATGGGAAGCGAAGGGAAATCTCTGCAATGGGACACAGATGGCTAAAAAAAAAATCTGACGGGTTATAGCCCTGCTTTTGGGATAAGTTTTGTTCTTCTTTGAAAGGATCTGCTATTGACAACTTCATGCCATATACCATATCATAACCTTTAGAGGTCTAGTGGAATCAATGCCTGGGGTCAGTTCTGCTTTGGCATCAAAAGGGGATCAGCTGAATATTAGGTGGTTGGTCATGATTATGGCTGATCGGTGTATATTTTGCAGGGTGTTTGCAAATTATATTAGGGGGGATATACTAGAAATGTAGCAACTGTGTATAATAACCAATCGATTTCTAGCGTCGGCTGGTTTAATTAACCTTTGAAAATGAAAGCAGCTGAATGGTTGCTACACATAACTAATCCAGATTATATCTGCTTTAGTTTTGGTAAATTCCCTTTGCTGTATGTTCCAATGGTAGTTTGCCAATAAAATCGTAGTTGGAGTTAATTTTTTAAAACACATGGTCATAGCTGCTGTGTGTAAAGGGTTACCATGTTTAACCTGCTCCAGTGATGCTCAATCTCTTGGTGATTGGATTTCCCCGCACAAGGTGGTGTCTGAGAGAGTATTGAACACCGTCCACATTGTTACATTACACCAGTGTTTCTCAACTCCAGTCCTCATGGACCCCCAACAGGTCATGTTTTCAGGATTTCCCTCAGATGAAACAGCTGTGGTAATTACTAAGGCAGTGAAACTGATCAAATCACCTGTGCAAAATAATGGAAATCCTGAAAACATGACCTGTTGGGGGTCCATGAGGACTGGAGTTGAGAAACACTGCATTACACGAAGCTTGGAAACTATTTGTTCTCTGATTAGTGATAAGTGGGTCCCTACTTTCATATATAAACTTGTAGGATCTGTGCCTGGGGGAATCACTGACTTCTAAAGGTCTGATGGGAACTTCTGTGTTTTATTAGTGTTCAGAATGAAAAGGACTACGGTACCTGCTTTCTTCCCTAGCCATCTACAGAACCTGCTCCCGCATATTAAAGGCTCACTGAATTTCAGCTTGTCTTCACTAATCTTATACGAAGATATTTCAGGCTTGTTTTAAAAATTAACTTGCTGCCTGCATTATTGTAAAGTGCTTTATGATGGTAAATGTTTTTTTTATTTGTGTTTTTATTAGTGCTGCACAGATATTTCGGTCGGCAAAAATAGGGCTATCAGCGTTTTTCCAATAGGAAAAAAAGATGCCAGTAATTGACTTCTATGCAAAATCGCGTCCCATTGACTTCAATGCAAAAAACACCTCTATTTAAGTTTTTAAATGTTTTATATAGATTTATTTTCTGTCCTATTTATTTGTGTTACTTTCAATAAGTTATTTTACGCCACTGGATTGTGTATTTTAAATTCATCTTTATTTAAATTAATGATTTTAAGTCAAATCTAATACAATTTTAAATAAATATATGTACAGTTATGTCCATATATGTTTGGACACAGGCACAATTTTAGTTTTTTTCAGGCATTTCTCAAAATATATTCAAGCTATAGTTATATAATGGATATGGGCTGAAAGTGCGCACTTTCAGGTTTAATTTGAGGGTAGGAATTACAGCTCTTAAGAGTGGCCTTCCCCACACCCCCTCCCCCCCTCCTCCTTTTCAAGGGACCAAAAGTAATTGGACAATTGAATCAAAAACTGTTTCATGGGCAGGTGTGGGCTACTCCTTCGCGATTTCATCATCAAGTAAACAGATAAAAGGTCTGCAGTTGATTCTAAGTGTGGTATTTGCATTTGGAATCTATTGCTGTAAACCTTCATCATGTGTTCAAAGGAGCTGTCCATGCAAGTGAAACCGGCCAATTGTGAGGCTTCAAAAATGAAACAAATCCATCAGAGAGATAGCAGCAACATTAAAAGTCAACAGTTTGGCACATTCTGAGGAAGGAATGCACTATTGAGCTCAACCGCTCTAGAACTTTTTTTTTTTTGTAAAGCACGGTGCGTTACTGAGAATTTTGGTGTATTTGCCGCACTTGGGGTGCCGTTAACATGTAATGACAACACAAACACAATGCACATTTGCAGGATGAAACCCACAGCAAAGCATGCATTTTCTGTGTAGATTGCCATGCTTTCGAAACACAGATGTGAAAGTGTAAACGCACAAATTACAGTTTCAGGCCCCATTCACACCTAGAGTAGAGGGAGTGGAAGTGTTTTGTGTTCATTTTTCCAGTGACACACATAGGGCAGCCTGTTGATTTGAATGGGCTGTGCTACACGTGGAAACGTAGCTCATGGGACATTTTGGCATGATGCGTGTTGCACATTTCGTACTGCGCGTTTTGCTGCATTTGTCACCCATTTTTTCCAGTAGTAAAATGTGTGCTTGTTTCTGTGTTTGGTGTGCTGTTAACAGTTAATGACACTGAAAGTGCAACTAGTTAATTTTGGGTGTATAAATGTGGCCATACACTATGGAATCTGATTGTACAATCTTCTTTAGATTTGCTAAAACTATATGATAGGACACAGCATCTATCCAATCACTCTATATCCAATCAAGCAGGCCCTTCCATTACATCAGGGGTGTCCTGTGGGCTGCATGTGGCCCGAGTCCGTCTGAAGGGATGCTGGGGTAGCCAGGCAAATGCACATGGGGAGAGATCCTGGGGGATGCTGTGAAAAAATAGTTGATGGGCGAAGGGTGTCTACTAATGAGGCCCACACAGGATGTGTGTGCTAATGAGGTCACGTGGTAATCTGCTTCCGGGGTCTTACTGGCTCCTCTGTCTACAATCCAGGAATCGAAAAATCTTTCTATGAAATTTACCAAGGGTTAAGGTAAGGCCCTGCTCTCCAGATCAAAGAGAGCTTGAATATTTTTGCAAACGTTGATCCAGGGAATATCTGTGCCTCGGGGGATCATGAAGGAATCCCCCCCTTCCCCCTGCAGGAGCAAATTGGATCATTCTTTGCTGGGTTTTTTTTTTGTTTGTTTTTTTGTGTTCCTCTGGATCAACTGTGGGTATAGGATTATAACTTTTTTTCTCTTTTTCTATGGTTGAACTAGACTGACTTTTGTCTTTTCAGCCAGACTACTTATGTAACACAGCACATCTCAGGATCAAGCCCACATGTGTGCCGCCATAGGAAGTGGCTACCTATCTAGAGTGCTGGCAAGGGACCCCAGAAGATCAGGCTGCTCTGTGCAAAACCATTGCACAGAGCAGGTAGGTCAAACGTGCTTGTAAAGTTACAATTTTTTAAATAATCACTTTAATGTATATGTTTGGGCAGTTAGTAGGAAAATCTTATAGGCATGACAAGATGGAAAAACATTAGTTTCTGTTGCAGTATACATTTTTAAGTGCAACAACACATGGCATGCGAAAGCTTATCACAGAAGAAGCCATAAAGCTTAAGCAGCCAAGGTTTGCAGAAGTTCAGATGGCCTATTACATAGTTCATGATGAAATTTGGAAAACATGTCTTCCTGCCAGAAGCGACATCTTTACCTTGGTCAGCATCCGATAAGCAGAGAACCTGGTGAAATAATGTTCAGCCTGCTATCCTCGGTTTAAAGTAGAATTGAGTAGACGCATATATTTTTTTCTTGTTGAGATCCCTGGCTATTACAGCTTTACCTCCAGTGTATGGTTGTCCCTTATGATCACTACAGACAGGCTAGTATCATGGCTAAAATGCAGTAGAAAAAAGTGGTGAAAAGGGCTAACTGCTTTCTTCTCTAGCTGCCTGCACAACGTTCCTCTTGTATATTTAAAGGGTTGCTGAATTTCAGCTTTCAGCATTAGGGCCTATGCACTTGATGCATGTCAACACATGTACACATTTTAGCCATTGTTTTAAAAAAAAAAAAAAAAGTGCTATTTCGCATTATTGTGATGTGTTTATGTACATTGTCTGTGTTTTGATGCATCTGTGCTCATCGTAGGGCCTAGTGATGAAAGTGGCGATGCATGAAAATGCATAGGATACATGCACCAAAAGGTGAATTTAGTCTAAGTTCCATTTTAGGCCTCCTTTTCCATGGGAGATTACAGACATAAACCAGATTTCAGTGGCAGAAATCTATGGATTCTTGCAGGTATATGAGAGCAGTGATGACCGCTTAGGCTGGCCATAGACGGGCCGTTTATCGGTCGAATTGTCAGCCGATGAACGAAAAATCGGTCGTTGCCGATGCTGCCACCAATGTCCACGAAAAACATCAGTGGATTTTCCAACGTGACTGATAAAAAGAAACAATAAGATCCACGAAAAACGGCTTACTGCATTGCCCACTAACCGCGTGAATATCGTCCCATTTGTCGTGCGGACGAAAATTTGGCCGATTTAAACGACCTGTCTATGGCCAGCATTAGTGTGTACAGAGTAATGACAGGAGGAGCTGTTTTGGTTCACATGTATCTGCACACCTAACACTTACTTGTAGATAGGGATGGATGAGCAACCTTGCATGCTGACAGATACATCCAGGCTCAGACATCTGTCCCTAACCATTGGTAAACACTTGATATGTGTGGATCCATGTGAGCATCGACTGCCATTACTCTTTACAGGATGAGTGGCAGCCACTGTTCGCATACATCTGCCATCCCAGCTACAAGAGTCCGCTGATTTTTTTTTTTTTTCTTATTCCCCCACTGGAATCCGGTGTATGCATGTAATTGCCCTGTAATTGAATATATTAACAAGTGTTTAGTTTGAGGGCCTTCTTGATTGGGTACAAATTGTAAGGACAGTTAGAGCAAGTCCTCACATTTTATATAGTCTTGGTTAATCTAAAGGAGAAATTTTGGAAGGCCCAAGAGTTTCTCCTTTAGAGAATTTTTGTGTGTGTGTATATGTATGTGTGTGTGTGTGTGTGTGTGTGTGTGTGTGTGTGTGTGTATATATATATGTGTGTGTGTGTGTGTGTGTGTGTGTGTATATATGTGTGTGTATGTATATATGTATACATACACAGTTATTAATTTAAAAAATTATGTATATATAATTTTTTTTAATTCATAACTGTGTATGTATAGGTGTGTGTGTGTGTGTGTGTATATGTGTATATATATATATATATATATATGTGTGTGTGTGTGTGTGTATATGTATATTTACACACACACGTATGTAAACTATACCATAGTGGAGAAGATAAATTGGAAACATTTATAAAAACGTAGGAGAGGTGGTGTAAATTTAAGACTACTTGGAAAATTGATCGAATAGAGGGAATGAGAAGACTCATGAATGGGGTGAAAAGAGGTTACAATAAATGGTGAAGATGGAGCGTTCGTGAAATAAAAAGTGACTGCAAAAGGGGAGTATGGGAGGGAAAAGTAAATGCAATTTGTAATGAGTAATAGATGATTATGTATTAGTGTTGTGTTGAATTTTGTAAAATATAATTAAATAAAGGAATCAAAAAGCAACTAAACCATTGTGTTATCTTAGAACAGAATGCCTCATTCCATCACATATCCCAATAAGGGGATTATTCCACACTTCAGGACAATGGACAGGGCCATGCAATATATGGCTTTATGCCCCAGTGGCCATCTTCGCATGCAGACCTGCTGGTGTGTAGTACAGGTACAGCCTAATATTTGAAAGTCCTTTGTCCAAACCTCCTAGAGCTGTGTGAGGCTTGTTGGCCATCAGTACAATGCATGGAAACACTGGCATCGCACATGAGTACAGAAATGCAGAAAAAACTAAGCTCTATACTTGTGTTCATGATCGTACAGCCATATATACCAGTACAGCAGCACACAACCATTCACGTCAATGACAGGATTTTTGCTGGCGGCCTGTGCGATACCCTTATGATGGGTAGATGGAATTTATATCTGAGGGTGTGGGAGGCTTTACTTTTCTAATGATAGGCTCATTGTGATGCATGCGCTTACTTTTAAAAGTCTAAAATAGATGACTAGTTTGCTGTAAAGCTGTGCACTGAGTGAGCAAATGGCTTTAAATTTGTTATACCATAAACCTAGGGCAATTCCAAAATCACAACATTGTGTGGGAGAAAAGGATTAGTTTGTAGGATCCACATCCCTCTAATAGACACGTGTAAACAAAAAGTGAACAAATTGGGATTTAGGCGACATACTGTTTTCTGCATTGCAATGATCACAGCTAAAAGATAATTGGTTATGTTTAGTGATTTCAGCAGCTCCTCATTTGGTAAACAATACGCTGTTATTTTTCTTAGACCTTTTATCATTGTATCTTTTGTTGGCTGTCTTTAGTACTGCAGTCAAGAATTCATTGTGTAGATCTTTCTTATTCCACAGGACTAGGTTTCATGATCACTTTTGTGGAAGAACTGTCAGGAGAAATGAGCAGTGTATTTTATGTGTACATGTAGCATAGTTGGAAACGTCCATAACAGTTACATATTTATTCTGATTGTGGATATGATCACAGTCACGGGATGGCCACATGCTGAGTCAAGCCTGAAAGTGACTACATAGAATGTTGTTAAGCTGTTCTTTCTGCGTTGTACAAAATATCACAAAAAGAATTGGATTATGGCTTTGTATTCAATAGCATAGATTTGTTTTCAGCTGACATTCTACATGTTACTTAGAAAATTATTTTATTTAGTCCTAAAGGTTTAACCTATCTTTGCTTTCTGCAGGTTCAACTACAGATCAACACATCATCTAGCATCTCACGGGTTTTATGAATTTTTAAATTGGTTTGACGAGCGAGCATGGTATCCATTGGGAAGAATAGTAGGTGGGACGGTGAGTACCTTAATTGTTTAACTGTGTTGCCAAAAGACGGTGTGTTTTGATATGTACACGAGCGACTCCTAAATTCGAGTTTAGGAGCTTTAGGCATTTTTTTTGCCAAAGCTCCTAAACTCAACTCCATAAAAGCCTGTGTCCATATACACATAGGCTTTTAGCAGAGTTTAGGAGCTGCCGCGTTTAGGTGAGGTTAAACCTTCCTCTCCTGAACGCGGAAGAATAGTGTTCAGGATAGGAACGTTTTGACTGCCGACCGCTGGAAAACGCAAACCGCTGCAAAATTGCGGTACTGCGGTTTTGCTGCGATTTGCATTTTTCCGTGGTCGGCGGTCAGGGTAAGCTCGCTTACATAGAGCCTTACAAAGACAAAACCAATCAGTGCAGACAATTATCCTACAACTTAGTATTAACCTCTTCCCAACCATGCTATAGACGAAAGACGGTTACAGCATGGTTGTCTAGTTCTGGGAGGGCATCCATGGATATCCTCCCAGAACACGCCCCCTGCGCACACCCAGCGGCGTGCATCCAGCGTATTTGGTAAATGTGGTAAAAGGCCAATCGCAGTGACCTTTTACCACATGATCAGCTGTGTCCAATGACACAGCAGATCACTGGGTAAATACAGTAGGCAAGTGGTTAATATTGCAAGCTGAACACACAAGGTAAAATCCACAATACGTCAATCAGTAATACAAAAGCTGCAAAGTGTAGTGCACTAAAAAATTGTGTATATCTAGGTATTGATCAGTCCTAGATAGAGTCCATATACCGCAAACTTATTAAGTAGTCCAGGGATTCAGAGTTGTGGCATATTATATATCCAGGTGTGAAGATGTTCAGTCCCACCACCTGAGATAACTGTGGCCGTTCACCTGACCAATATGAGCCCTAAGCTAACAGAAGAGTCATAGCACACATTCCCACTTGGAGGTCACACATGGGCGAAGACTTTGCTGTCATGTACTTGCAATATGTCCCACAAATGTATGTAATCAGAAAAAGAGGACAAATACTGCTCTCTGTTAAAGTTCTGCTGTTCCAATAGATTAAAATCACACTTACAGACTTGGGCACTTGTCACAAGTGCATGAATGAGTGCTGATCAGAAGATAGCAGCGTGTGATCTGGGTGGGAATACATATTATAACTTGCTTGTTAGCTTAGGGGTCATTGGTAAGGTGACAGGCCACAGTGTTCGCTGGTGGTGGGATTGAGCACTTTCACACCTGGATGTATAATATACCACAACTTTGAATTGTAATCCGCTTTTTCTTTGGGAGAGGGAGGTGTTATATAGTCCTAATACACTGTAAAAAGACAAATACAGTGGGCATCAAAAAGGATCCCCCCCGCAAAAAAAAAAAAAAAATCACAATATGTTGCTTTGCAACCTGAATTGAAGACAGACAGACCATTTTTGTTTTATTCAGCTGTATTTACTCAGTGCAGCTTGTAACATCCAAGTGAAAGAGCGAACACCAACATGTCAGAAAAAAAATTCCAAAACAGAATCCCTGAGTTGGAAAAAGGATCGACCTTCTAAAAATGAGTGTCAGGTGTAGGTAATCACCTTCTCAATGGCACACAAAGCCATTTGACTTTCAACTGTGATAAGCTGTGGTCATTTTGATTAGCTCAGCATGTAAAGAGCTTTCCTGGAGCATTTCAGTCCCTAGTAGTGCTGCTGAAGCAAACAATCAACTATGGGTGGCAAGGCACTGTCAAAAGATCTCCAGGATAAAGACAGGCACAATTCAGAAGATGGATCGAAAAAATTTTTTCGAAGGCTTTATCAATGCCTAGAAGCACAGTGAAGTCTGTTATAAAGAAGTGAAAGGTATTTGGTACAACACAAACCCTCCCTGGATCAGGACGTCGCTCCAAACTGGTCAGAGAGACTACCAAGAGGCCTACTGCAACTCTGAAGCAATTGCAGGAATTTATGACAAAGAGTGGTCATTGTGTGCATGTGACAACAATATCACAAATTCTCCACAAATGTGGCTTGTATGGGAGGGTGCAAGAAAGGCCACATGGCAGTCATGACTGAGATTTGCTTAAACACACCTTGAAGATTCTGAGGCCACATGGAAAAAGATTTCCTGGTCAGATGAGACTGAAATTGAATTATTTGGCCTCAACACTAAACGAAATGTCTGGTGGAAATCCAGTACAGCTCACCATCCAAACAACACCATTCCTACAGTAAAGCATGGAGGTGGTAATATCCTGTTAGGGGGTGTTTTTTCTGCAACACGGACTGGAGCACTTGTCGGGATAGAAGGAAAAATACCATCAGTCTTGAGGAAAATCTGCTGCCCTCTGCCAGAAAGTTGTCAATGGGAAGAAGGTTTACATTCTAACATGACCATGACCCAAAGCACACAGCAAAAATGTCCACGCAGTGTTTGATGGAGAAAAAGGTGAATGTCCTTACATGGCCTAATCAGAGCCCAGTCTTAAACCGCATTGAAAATCTGTGCAATGACTTGAAGACTGCAGTCCACAAATGGTCCCCATCAAATTTAACTGAACTTGTGCAAAGAGTGGGCAAATATTGCAAAGTCTAGATGTGCAAAGTTAGTAGAGACCTATCCCGACAGACTAAAGGCTGGAATTAAAGCAAAATACTGGCACAAGGGGGTGATCCATTTTCCAACTCAGTGATGCTGTGTTTAAATTTATTTTTTTCTGACATGTTGGTGTTATATCTTTTACTTGGATGTTTTATAGGCTGCAGCCGGATAAAACAATCTGTGTCTGTTAAGCATGGAAGAGCAAAACTGTGATTATTTTAAGGGAGGGGGACTATTTTTTTTTTCTATACCCACTCTATATCCACCACATCTAACTGGTAAACTGCAATACACTCAAGTTTTTGTTCTCTGGTCTAGATAAGTTTTCCTAGTTTTCATCCTTTTGGTGTCATATTGTACTGTTGGTCAATAGCCCCCCTGAGCCAACTTCCTTCCCCCAGCACTGTATGTTCTATCATCCATGTCTCTTGTATTAGGTAACATACCACTCCCCTCCATACTCTGTTCTGCATGTAATCTGCTGCTTACAACCGATTATAATGCAATTGTTCTCAATACCGGTACACTATTTAAAATTAAAAAAAACTGAGATTTCACCCTGTACAAGGAACAAACTTATTTTATTCAGGATACCAAAATGTGGGGGTTTTTTTATACATAGATTTTTTTTTTTTTTTTTTTAATCTCACACAATCTTCATTAAGCATTCACTAATAAAATGCATGTATTATTGAATGTCAATTTGTTTGTTTTTTCTACCATATGTACCTGAAATACGTTACATTATTCCTCGGATTTCTGGTTTGCTCCAAGTCTGCAGCTGCTTTTTGGTTTAAAAAAAAAAGCAAGCAACTAGAACACAGCTAAATCGGCATTCATGCATATAATTAAATGGACCTTCCAAGTAGCTCTACAGAAAATATCCATTAAAAAATCTGAAACAGTGAAGCTGTTACATTAGTGCTCATGGGCATTCCATTTTATCCATGGGAATATCTAAGGGAAGCAAAATGAAGATTAAGCAATGTATTGTACACTGCCTTAAGTTCCTCCTTTTTATCGTTCACGTTTTTGGTACGCTTGTGTTAATCCTCGTATTCTTATTGCATGATATCTTTAACCACTTCCAGTCCGGACACACTTACCCCCTTCCTGTCCAGGCCAATTTTCAGCTTTCAGTGCTATCACACTTTGACAATTGTGTGGTCATGCAGCACTGTACCCATATGAATTTCTTAGCATTTTTTTGAGAGAGATAAAGCTTTATTTTGGTGGTATTTATTCACCACTGGGATTTTTATTTTTTTTTTGCTATATAAATGAATTTTCCAAAATTTTGAAAAGTGGTTTTTCTTATAAAATTTTGCAAGTAGTATTTAATCATAAATCTTGGCCAAAATATATTTCGTTCTCTTTTTAGTAAAAAAAAAAACACCCAAATTAGTTTATAACCAAAATTATAATTTTTAAACTTTTTTTTTTTTTTACTTTTAATTTTTTTTATATTTGTGTTTTTGTTGTTTTTTTTGTTTTTACATACTATCACCCTAGCAGTACAGTGTCACCATGGTGACACTGTGCTACTTGGGGGTGAGGAAGATTTTTTTTTTTTTTTTACACGGATTGCTTTTATACCCATAAAGGCTGTAAAAGCAATAATTCCTCCTCTCTAGCTGCATTCTTGCAGCCATTGAGAAATACTGTGAGAGTTGTGATTGGTCACAGCTTGTCACATGCTAAAAGGCTGTTGTGAATAGCCTTGTACCATGTGACCTCTGTGATCATTCACTGATTTCACATGTAGTAAGCAATGATGTCAGAAGTGACATCTTGCTTACTACTCTGCATGTGATCACTGATTGGCCAATCAGTGATCACGTGCGAGGTCCCGTCTGACTATCGGTGTTTCACTGTGTCCAGAGGACACAGCGGGCACCGAATCGCGGTGCTGTGTGCTCCCAGGGTGCGGGGAGGCTGTTTATAAACGGCCACCCAACCCTGCACTGTCCGGCCGTTTATATACAATGGCTGGACGGGAGGTGGTGAAATTGTAGTGTACTATGACGTATCCATAGTATTTACGTAGCAAAACTAATGCATGGGGTGAAATGGCAAATTTTAATATGAATGGTACAATATGTGCTACTGTAGTCCAACATAGGAGAACTTGAAAGGACTAGTAACATTGCTTGGGATTTCAGTGTAACAGATACTGTTATTCACTTAAAAAAAATCCAGTGAGCCCCTAACTTGTTTAATGAATAAAACAAAGGGAAATGTGCTTATATACTGTAAGCAGAGGTGTACTGAACGTGTTTGTGTGTTCCCACATGACAACAAGCATCGCCCAGCTAAATATATTTTTTCCAAAATCATTTCCACAACAATACACATTTTTAAAGGAGAAGTTCACCGTTTGGAACATGTTACATGTTCCACCTGTTTTTAGGGTGGAACATTTAACACATTCCAGCATGTGTAGGGCAGGGGATCCTCTCCCTGTTCTCGCTCTCAAAATTTGAAAACCGCTCTTCCCACACGTCTATTGTCATTCATTCAGTTTCCTCTGAATGAATCCCTAGAATACAGTCGGCCAATTGCAGCAGATGGCTTGTAGTTCTCAATGAAGGATGGAGAGGCGTGACACAGCCTGTGACTGGCAGAAATCCGCCCACACCATGTTATTTCTAGAGTAAAGATTTGAGTTCAAATATATATTTTTGTATGTCAATTTAAAACAGTTTATTGATCTTATTTATTTTTACTCTGTATTACAAAGGCTTTTTACTTTTTTTTTTTTTTTTAACGTGACCAGCAGCAGAGGACTAGAGGCTCCTCCTGCTTATGTTTCACATTTCACTATAGATAGGTTAGGAAAGATCTGGGTCATGTGTCAGCTGTATATCAATTAGGGTAAAGGTACTTAGGTGTGTGTGTGTTTGTTTTTAATTTAAAATAATTACAATGCCATCATCCAGAAATAGCAGGGACAATGTAAATAAAACAGTGCATTTTTTAGTACAGGGCTTGACAAATTTGCTTTGAATCTAGGAGTCTGCTAAAAAAGTTAGGAGCTTTTTTTTTTTTTTTCTTTTTTTTTTTCCCCCCCACTATAAAGTGAAGTGTGGGTTGACAGCACCTGGGGCAAAGCCGCTTTTGGGCAACAAGCTTCTCAAGATGTGATTTGCCACGTAACAATTGCGGCAAACCTGCACTACGTTTTATGTGCCATTAAAAGTAATGGCACCCGAACCTGCATTTTGCAATCAGTGATTCTACAGTGATCCCAAAACACCCAGGTGTGAATGGAGCTGCCCTGGTTCACACAGATGCGAATTTGGATGTGCTTTCAAACTCAGATTCACATGACAGGCAAGATATGTGTTCCTATTGAGGAGGTTCACTTAGATGTGATCCACACGCATTGTGTTTTGAGTGCCATTAGGAAAAGGGTCATGGGCGAGTTTGTAGCCGTGTGTTCCAGACTCACAAATGATAGAGTAAAGTGACATGCGGGGATAAGTGTTCAACACAAAAACTACTGTCAATAGCAATCCTGTGAAGTCAGTGGGAGGCAACCTTTGCATTGCAGTCAATGGGAGGCAACCTTTGCATTGCAGTCAATGGGAGGCCACCTTTGCATTGCAGTCAATGGGAGGCCACCTTTGCATTGCAGTCAGTGGGAGGCCACCTTTGCATTGCAGTCAGTGGGAGGCCACCTTTGCATTGCAGTCAGTGGGATGCAGTGTGTAAACATAGGTGCCACAATTTTATTTCTAGTGTCCATGGTAACCTGGTGCCTGGGATTTGCCAAGCCTTGGTGTAGGATCACTATAAGCAACAACCCTTTAAATATATACAGTAGCTCAAAAAGCATCTGTATAAATTTTAAAATAAATACAAGAGGTGGACAAATTCTGGTAATCAAATACATTTATATCTGCTGTTTATCAAAAAATAAATTCTTTTGACAAACTGAGTTTAAAAGGGAAAAGCAAGACATGGCTCAGAGAGCAAATGTATTTGCATTTAGGGTCCATGCACACTGGCCTAAAAAAAACGGCAGCTAATGTTATCACATGTATCCATGCACATTAGATCCTTTTAGAGGCATATTTTTAGATTTAGAGTTTAGGGGAAGGAAAAAAAAACAAAAAAAAAAAAAAATATGCTGAATGCTCCTAAACTTCATATAAGATCCTTGACTCCTCCTGTACAAAAATGCTCTGAGTGTTTTTTGGTTTGTGTTTTTTTTTTGGTTTGTGTTTTTTTTGGTTTGTGTTTTTTTTGGTTTGTTTTTTTTTGGTTTGTTTTTTTTTGGTTTGTTTTTTTTTGGTTTGTTTTTTTTTTGTTTTTTTCTGACAAGGGAACCAGCATTTTTTGCCCAGTGTGCATAGACCTCAATACTTTTGTACAGTTGTAAGCACAGTTTGGGGACCACTGCTCTGAAAGTGTCCTGTGAGCTCCTGGGATCAAGCAAAGGGAGCTCTGATATTTCTGTTCTTACCGATGCCCTTTATCTGACATATGAAGTAAAAAAGCAGACTCCTATAGGTTCTATCACATACCTATTGTATATCCTATGGGGCAGCTTAGTAGTGCGTAAACAGGTCATAGATCAACTCGTGTCCTTTTCCTGTCCATTAATCCAGATGCTTGTCCACATGAATATGCACTTCAGTGCTGTAACCAGATGTTTACTAACATCTTTGGTCACAGTGATGGAACTTGGGTGTTAAACACTCTAGTTCAGTGGTTCTCAACCTTCCTAATGCCGCAACCCTTTAATACAGTTCCTCATGTTATGGTGACCCCCCCCCAACCATAAAATTCTTTACCCAGTAATTATAATTCATGTGTTGTTTTACCTTCAATACGGCTGCTTTCAACACAGTAGCTGCTTTCAACACAGTAGCTGCTTTCAACACAGTAGCTGCTTTCAACACAGTAGCTGCTCTGTACACATCGGAAATATGTGTTTTCCGATGGTCTTAGGCGACCCCTGTGAAAGGGTCGTTTGACCCCCCAAAGGGGTCGCGACCCACAGGTTGAGAACCACTGCTCTAGTTGATGATGTGTAAAGAAAAAAGCCTTATGTGCTGCCAAAGAAATATAACTGTACTAAAGCTGCAAGCATCAAAAGTGTTCCACCACTCAAAAGGCAAATCAAAAAGGTAAATAGTGCTGAGCTGTAAATCTCAACTTCAATAAAGTGCATACTAATCAATAAATAAGTGAGTGACTAAATAAATAAAAACCCACCTACGTATAAGGGCATACAACAATGCAAACCACAACACAAACCGTTCACGAAAAGTGAATACTATGAGGTGCCACTGTGACAGCCCCTTTATATTTGTGTACACCCCTAAACCAGAGACCTGTTGGAGTGGAATCCCTCCAGCCCTGACCTGCAGAGGAATTTTGGATGTTGGTTTGAGCACTTCTTGACCTGTTATCTATAGGTCAATGCTTGGAGGTGAGCGTGAATGCTGGGTGATGGTGGACACAGTGGTGTACCAAGGGGAAAATTCACTTTGAATTTTTTTTGGACTTTTTATGATGATCACTGTGGACTGTCACTTTATGCTCTATTGATTTTTAGATCACTTTGCTTTATTCACGTTTTGGTTTATTTACCTATATGTGAGCCATACCTCATTGTGTTCATGATATACAGTTATATATATTTTTTACATGGAAAACTCATACAAATGAGCGCAGAGAGGCCACTCCAGGTGGAAACATGTGAACAGTTAATCATGAGCTCACCACTGCTGCCTTGTTAATCATATGCATGATAAAGAGAACTGGAAAAAAAGGCGCTGTGGAAAATGCTCTCAGACAAGCACCTTAGTGGAGGTGCATCTTTATTGGGTGAGATAAAGTAGCAAGTATAATAAAATTAACCACTGTCCACTTCAGGCTGGTTAATTTTATTATACTTGCTACTTTATCTCACCCAATAAAGATGCACCTCCACTAAGGTGCTTGTCTGAGAGCATTTTCCACAGCGCCTTTTTTTCCAATATTTTTTACATGGCCTGTAGTAGATGGTCAGCTGGGTGTTTACTGTTGATTTCTCACTGTACACTTGTGCATTCTGTATTGCTGTGTGTTTTTAGGTTTATACAGTTACATTCACTCACTGTGTGTGATATTGCAATATTGAGGTTTGTTTATTGGGCTCTGTGTTTATTATTCACTTTTAGTGAACTGTTTGTGTTATGGTTTACATTGTTATATGCCCTAATATGTAGCTGGCTGATGTATAGCAATCTCTATATCGGGGTTTCTCCACCAAGGTGCCATGGAATCTTGGGGTTCTTCCAGAGGTTGCTAGGGGTTCCCTGAGCAATGAGCAATTTTTGCCTTTCCCACTGACACCATTGATTTTTTTTTTTAGCTCTCTGTAAGGGGGTATTTCTTCCCAATGACCACAAGTGTAAGGAACATTCTTCCCAGTGACTATCTCACTAATGTATCATAAGTTGTAGATAAAGTAATTTTTTAGCAGGGGTTCCCTAAGACCAGAATGTTATTTCAAGGGTTCCTTGACAAAGATTGCTCGGTATGCTTTAATGGGGATATCATGGCAAAGCGCTGTTCTCTAAACACCAGTTTGGTGTAAAACATCTATATTTCCTTCTGTTGCTTACTTTAATGAAGCATGGAGAAACATTGCTGGACTGCTATTGGACTTTTGTAGCTTAGTTGTCACTAAAGAATATATAACCAATATTAACCAGGAAGGTATAAATATATGTGGTTGTAATGAACAAATTATTGATCTAGTTCTGTAGATAAATGACTTGATAGTCCGAAGCTTCTTCTCCTTGAGCAATTACTCACTCACATTAGGTTTTTTTTAAATAAGTAGATTGCAGACTCCTAATTATGCCTTTTGCCCACCTTCAAAATGTACCACCTTGTTTAAATCTTCCCCGAAGTATCCGAAGACAAGCAATGATTTATTAAAGGATTTGAGAATGTGTGAAGATTCCGTTCAATTATCTAGTCATGAGAAAGAAAGTCCTTTGTTATTTATTTCCTCTGCCCATGACTGGATAATAAAGTGAAGTGAATATTTTACATCGGTGGTTATTTACTAAAACCAGAGAGTGCAAAATCTGGTGCAGCTGTGCATGGCAGCCAATCTTCTAACGTCACCTCGTTCAATTAAGCTTTGACAAGAAAACATGGAAGCTGATCGGTTTCTATACAGAGCTACACCAAGTTTTGCACTCCAAGTTTTAGCAAATAACCCCCACAATGTCATGAATAGCAATCAATATAACAGTAATCACAGCAGCAATCCACACTTTTGAAAGTTCATAGTCTTCTACCGATCGGTGATAAAAACAAATCCCAAACAGTCAGATGTTTTTCTCTGGGTCAAATAGCTCACAGTGAATATTCACAAATTGTTTAGTAAATGTACTAAAATATCTCATGGTTTGCCTCGTACTACTTTTTATGTTGAAGATAAATGGCTATTATCCCAACTTTGAAAATGTCTCTATATCAAGAGTGGTGAAGATTCAGAGTAGTTGAGCCTACTACCTTTCAATCTGGACATTTTATGCTGGTAGGCATTGTTTTTAATAAAGTGGCTGCCTTCTTGATTCACCTCTCATATTCAGTGGAGACCAATTACAACCTAAAATCATGCAGGTTCTGTGATTTCCCTATAGTGACCGTCCGGGTGACATTTGAGTTGTAAATCTTCAGTATTTGATAATAGTTTGATGCGCCATTGTTCTGTAGGGGAAGGGTCTTCATTACATTAAAGCGTATCAGTAACCAGCAGGGCAAATGCACTTTAGCAAAATGTAATCTGGCACATAATAAAAAAAGATTCTTACATATGCTCCCTTGGGACTTAAAACCTTGGCAAAGGATCTTCATGTCTGGCTGTCAGGAGTACTGTGAGTACAGCAGCCTATTGTTTTCAATTAGACAGATCCTGCTTTGCAGAACAAGTTTTTCTCTCCTCATTTCGATAAAATAAGTGACAGTTATGTAGTCCAGCCGGATAGAACACACACACATTCACTGCATAATGTGTAATTTCATTGCAGCAGAGGCAAAGCTGGAGGACGTTAGGAGCTCACTGGCTTTTTGACAGGACCACCAAGCATTTTTCTGCGCTTTCAGCATCTGTAGTAAAACATATGGGAATAGATGCAGATGCATGTATTACACAGATGTGTTTTTAACACATTTTTTTCTTTTACATACATAGGAAAAAGACTACAGTTATTTAATATTAAAACAAAGTCTTGTTTTATTTTAGTAATAACATTAAGGTTTCAATGGAATTGAACATTTTTTTAAATTCCCTAATCAAACCATTTTTGTTAATGGGTTGGTTTAAAACAAACAGTATTTTCTTTCTGACTAAAGAATACTTAACTTTTAACCCTAGATTTTTAGCAAAAATTAAAAAGGACATTAGATGATTAAAAAAGTCATTTGATTTTCTGAGGTTGTTAATTATAGATGTGGTACAGTTTGAAACCTCAAGAAATTACTTAATTGGCCTATGATGTATTTAAATTCTACACTCTTTTTGTATTTTTGTCCCTTTTCATACTAATTGTGAATTGCCTTAGGAGTAGGTTTTAAATAAAATCAACATTTATTGCGTTGTATTTAGTAGGCTACACATTAGGGCTGCACATTTCTTCAAGTGTAGGATGTGATAATACATAGCAAGGTACGGGATAGCCTTCTGGGATTAGGTCAAGTTACCTGTTGACTTACCAATAGCAATTGCGTGTTTTATTTTGCAAGAATCCTTTTTTGTGGGAGAAACTTGAAGTTCCTAATATGTAGATGGAGATTCTGACTTTCTCATTCTGCATTTTTGTTTTGAGCCAGAAACAAGTGAATCCATGGAGTCAACAGCCTTTCAGTGTTTCAGGAAGGAAGTCCGCAAACGACAACCGACATATTTCTGTCTTGACAGGTTTACTTCAACCAACAGACTGTGACTACTTTTATGGCCTACAGGCCCAGTTTGTAGAGAATAGTGTGACTGCTGGACACTGTTCTCTGAGTGGACAGAGTACTGGGATGTACTCTATATAAAGTGGATGCTTTTAAGAAAACCCCAGGGAGTTTGATGGGAAAGCATGTGACTTTTATGGCAGGTTCCCAAGTTCCCAGTTCAGGACTTTGCACATGGCCACGACTTGCATATCTGACATTTTTCTTTTCTAGCAGTTTGTAAATGCATTTGTATTGCAGACAGGCTCTTATAGTTTTGTGCATTAAATTGACACATTTATTAAAGCAAACCTAAAAGCATTTTAAAGCAGGAAAGTGTAGTACATGGCTTCTCAGAGGTGGGGAAACAGTAAGGAATGTAAGGCTTCAATAGGTGCAGCTTGGGGAAAATTATTTCTCCTATGTAAGAACTAAAGCCACCTGAATAAATAAAAAGAATTTATAAAAAAAAAATCAAATAGTGATAGAATGTTTGATCACTTTAAGATCTGTGAAATGTAGTTTTGTGAATAAGATTTTCCCCTAACTTTTAACCATTGCTGCATCTCTATGACTCTGGCCATGGTAGGAAGGACCAGCAATCGGTTAGATCTGTGGTTTTCAACTTCAGTCCATGAGTACCCTCCTTCTTTGTTGGGAGTACTTGAAGACTGAGGTCAAAAAGATGAATCCTACCTTGAAAAATCATTCTTTCCCTCCAAGAAAGTACATCTTGGGGGAGGTCAGGAGTGCCTACAGGCATACAGTCATTACTTATCTGTGTATAACCAGCCACATCAAAGAGAAATTATCCAGTACATGCTGAAGCAGTTTTGTTGTGGTGTACATAGGTGGAACATGTGATGTGTTTCTGACGGTACACTTGCAAAAAGACATTGATGACATGAAACTGAAATTTGGGAAATAGTGTTTTAGACTTTTCATGTAGGCACAATGCGACCCCAACCCCAGCCCCCCCTTCCTTTCTGGTCGAGATACCTTTTTACTAAAATTGTGTTAGTGGATATGTTTCCTAGCTTATTTGAACTGTCAGTAAAGTTGTTAAAATTATATTGCCATTTGCTAGCAGCCATCTACCTCACTATTATTTTAGTAACAATAAACAGTAACTTTGAATTATGAATAAGGAAAAAATAAGAATCCCCAAAAAAAGTTTTTGTGCTGAAATAAATGTCCACAATAATGAATGTGTGTCCAACCATGGAAGGAGAGAAGACCCACATATCCAATGAGACTGAAGAGCCAGAGTGACACTTCAAGGTTTAGTGGAAGCCACTAGTGAGTAGGAACCCTTACTGAAGTTGTTGGGCTTTCAGTCTAATAAAAAGCCAAGTACGCTTATGGGGTCAACCCCAAACATATCGCGGCAGATGACCATACTCCAATCCTGCGGTTCCACTTTGAAATAAAACATTCATATAGAACATACTGCACTATCGACCTTTGTATATTTTGCATGCTTCAATTGGTGGAGAGTGGCGTTCAGAGTTGAACTGCAGGATTGGAGTATCGTCATCTGCTGCGAATATGTTTGAGGTTGACCCCTAAAGCATGCTTGGCTGTTCATTAGATTGAAAGCCCAACGACTTCGGTAAGGGTTCCTACTTGCTTGTGGTTGCCACTAGAACCTTGAAGTGACACTCTTTCTTTGGTCTTGTTGGATAAGTGGGTCCTTTCTTCCCACCTTCAATGGTTGGATACACATTCATTGTGGTTACATATTTATGGTTGTGGACATTTATTTGAGCACAAACCTTTTTTTTGGTGAAGTTCTATTATTTCTGATCGTTTTTTTTAGCACTGCACTTTTTGTATCTTTCACTTGTGCTAGCTGCTTTTATTATAGGATTTAAACAAAGCGCAGAATTATATTGAGTTTTGATTAGTCACTCTGAATTGTCTGACTTCTGGATTATTCCAACTGGTATCTAAATTGTCCCTTAGACAAACTTGACTCCTCATTGATGCCGTACAAACTACATATGTTAACCACAGTGCAACCTAAGATAAACCATCCTTTCTGAATAATTTAAGAAAAAAAAGGCTAATGGAACCCAGAAGCAAAATGCATTTATTTTTTCTTGAATCACTAGGAGTTTCCCTTTTCCGGGTTTCATGTGTTGCTCATAATAAAGTCATGATGAAATGTGTATTGCAGTGAGTGGCCAAAAATACTTTAGTAATTTTAAAGTGCAGGGATATGCAGATATACATTACCTAATTTATGTATTATATTCTATAAACATACTTTAAATTAATAAATAGCACCTCACTCTGTAGGGACTGATCGCTGGTGCTTCCTACAATGGCCAGAGCTGTAGATGTCTAGCAACAGTTAGGGCTTGTTCACGCCATGATCAGAGACGTAGGTTTGTTGGTTTTATTTAATTTATAACGACACCAAAAAAAGCACAGTTGTTCTCTATACCCTGTTCATACCACACACTAGTATCACGTGTGGATTTTTGTCTGCACAAGAATCTGTGTTTGCCACTAAGTGGTGTCCTAATGTAACCTCTGAAGGATCTCCAGTCCAGTTCAATTTTTCCATCAAAGCATGCTGCATTTGTCTGTATATCATATTTAGAAGAGTTGCTAACCTGAATGTAGCTGCCCTCCCACATTCAGAAACTGAGACAATGGTGTCAATCGGTTATATTTAGAGATCTTGCATGCTCTACCCTTTAGAATCTGTAGGACCGTTTTTTGGAGCAGATTTCCTCATGAGTCGCCTCCATCCCAGCTATAAATATCTCTACTTGTGTATAGTCCTCATTATGTAATATTTAACATACTCCATAGGTTCACTCACTTATAGTTGCTTCCTGTAGGAGCTGCACAGTGGTGTCTACTTATGGGATAGGTGATAATGGTATAGGGAGGAGAGGTTTTCTCATTCTCTGTTCTTATAGGTTTTTTTTTTTTTTTTTCAAAAGTATAAAATGTTATTTCTGTGGTGCATTAAAATTTGATGATAAAGCTGTTTCCTTACTAATCTTTGTTCATATCCCCTACAGGTGTACCCAGGATTGATGGTGACAGCTGGCCTTATTCATTGGATTTTAAATATGTTAAACATCACAGTCCACATCCGAGATGTATGTGTGTTTCTCGCACCAGTTTTCAGCGGCCTTACATCAATTTCCACCTTCCTGCTCACCCGAGAACTGTGGAACCAAGGAGCAGGGCTTCTAGCCGCCTGTTTCATTGCTATAGTGCCAGGCTACATATCCCGATCGGTAGCTGGATCTTTTGACAATGAAGGCATTGCTATTTTTGCACTGCAGTTTACATATTATTTGTGGGTAAGTAATTGGATTTTCCTCTTCCCTGTAGCCTTTCTCCACGCTCTGGCAGAGAAACAATAACTACCTTTATGAACTGCATAAATTGTCTGCACGTTCATCTGCATTTTCCTCACACACCACTGGCTTTTTAACATACCCCGTCACAAATTTAAGGAATGAATAGAAATACTGCTGGTTTTCGGATCAAATTCTGTGCAAAGCCCCCCCCCCCCCTTTTTTTTTTAACATGTTACTGTCAGCCAAAATCCATTTCAAAATTCTGCCATCTCTCCTGAGCTGCCTTGAGCAGTGTTCGAGCTTTCACCCCCAGATTTGTGATATTCTTGCTTTTATATAGTTTACAGACAGGCTCTTCTAAATGCAAATTACTGTTAGCAAAGTTTCATTTCTGGAAAATACATCTCTATTTGGTAGGCACAGCATGCCATGCTAGTCTACCAAATCATTAATGAAGATGTTGCCATTATTGGTTGTAACTATAAACTGTAAGTAACACTGTAACTAAGTATTTCTATAAACATTATGAAATCGCTTCATGTTTGGAACTTGATATAGGTACTATGACTTATGACTATTAGTTACTGCACTTTAAATTTTTTAAAATATAAAGTCAAGTGCATTGATTTTGCACCTCTCCACCATATTTAGTCTAAAGTATACGTGAGGCCAATACTGACTGTGGTGTTTTTTTTTTTTTTGTTTTTTTTTGCTTGAGAATTAATTGAAAAAAAATGGCAACCACTGTAAGGCTCCTTTCACACAGGCAGTCCGGTTGGGTCCGCCTGAAAAATCTGGCCCTCCATTATCTTCTATGATCATCCGGATGTAACATCAATTACACTCAACTACGTCTGATACGGCAAAAACAAATGGGAGGGGTCAGTTTGCCTCCATTTGGGTGGATTACTCCGGAGGGCAGTCGGGTGTAAACGGACAGCTGGTCTGTTTAAATGACTGCCCATAGAGGAGAGCAGGCTTCGACAGTGTCCACTCTGCATAAGACATCATCCGCCAGCTCTGCTCAGCTCAGCAGGGAATCAACAGTCTGATCCCCTGCTGAGCAAAACTGGATCTGACCCGTGTGAAAGGGGTCTAAACCATATACCAACATCTTCAAGCAACTTTGTCAATCCACACAGTCACAGTGAGAACCCTACCTGGATTCCCAAGCTATAACTATATTCCCTTCACACACATTCCTGGAAGTAGCTCATCAATAGAGGGTGCTGTGGTGACTACCAGCTGGGACTGGAAACATCATAGGCCAATTCACATATTCGCCAGCGCACCAGGGATCTCGATATGGTCCACAAAAAGGCTTTTATCCCAAAAAGATCACATCACAAAGAAAAGTGCATGGTTTCGGAGCCGTGCAGGACCCCTTCGTCAGGCATGTGATAAGGGTGCAGTTGTGACTATACAGACTATATAATGATTGTTGTCCCCTGTAGACAGATGGTAGAATGCTTGGACTTTGCAGTAGCCACTAGGCAGTGAATGGATGAAATCAACCATGTTCCTCCTAGATCTCAGGCTTATTTTGCTCTTCCATAAGCCTGAAACCACTGTGGCGGCATTCAGGATGGCAGAGGGGTTGTTACAGAGAAATTCTGGATTGTACATTCACAATCTTCTCCAGCTGAGAATACGCCCAGAAGTGCTCAACTCTGAGCACGTATTGGTTCAGAGCTGTCAAAATCCCAGCACAGATGCCAGGTAAACAAGCAGTTCCACAGCCCTGTGTCTCCAGTCTACTTGCATCAGGGGTCTAATAGACCTTTAATGTCGCCATTAGAAAAAGATCTGTTGCTACTATTACATGCTGAGCTTATCAGCCACCTTGTGGTAAGTAACAAAAAAAGAAAAAATTATAAATATAAGATTGGGGGGTGGGGCTCTTCACACATACAAGTTAACACATTTTCATTGCACACTAAATTGGTGGGTGGTAGCTTTCAGCAGTGCATACAGTAATTTTTAAAATACATTCTGTTCAAACATTGTGACCATCACACCTGTATGAGCTTGTTGGACATCCCTTTTTAAAAACTCATTTCTTTTTTATGAGGAGTTGGAGTTGCCTTTGACGCTCTAAAGCTGGCCATAAATGGATTGAATCTTGACTGAATCAATTTTAAGTACAGCCAGCCTGTTGAATGTTTTTCATATGATCACTGCAAGGTGCTATAGTCAGTATTGATCATTGTGTTTTTGCCATGGGGAATGCTCCCCTGCCAGGAGAAAAGATCAGCGCTGTGGGAGGGATTCCCCCATCAACGCTGACTCTGTTGATGGGGGGAATTGAGCTATTTTCTTTCCTTCCACCAAGAAAATGGCATAATCTGTGGGCTGCTTAACAGTATCCATTTTCTGGGAAGGCTTTCCACCAAAGGTTGAAGTGTCTGAGAACCTGTGGATTCCCGAAAAGAAGCACTGCTTCATACCCCTCAGTCCTCCCCAGTCTTGTCAAAACTTGTGCTGACTACAATAGAGCCCACCTCTGCTCTTTCACCATTATTACCAGAGTTGCACACTAATGGTACCCCACATAATGAAAGTTTAATCAGCTAGCACAACACAAAGAATGTACCCACAGGTGATCTACTTATTCCTTGCCTGGACCACCCCTATCTCTACGATTAAGCCCATAAAGATGAAACATATTAGGGGTGGAGTGGCCTGTAGATGGAGACATTGTGTCGTCCTGGTGGAAGAAAACTTCAATACATGTGATTATGTGGCATCCTCAATGTGTGAGAATTTGTGCCCATTTATCAAGAAGAGCATTTGTGGGGTCAGGTAGATGATGGACAAGAAGACCTGTCTGTCATCCCAAAGGTGTTTAATAGTGTTGAGGATCAGAGCTTTGTGCACTCAAGATTTTCCCCCAACAAATTGGTTTCTGGTACTGGTTTCATCAAACCAATTGGTGGGTGATCATGAGCACCCCATTCCTAACCAGACATTTATTTACAATAATTAGCTAGATTCTGAAATGAATGAAGTTGCATGAGTTAAAATGTCCAGCTTTGTAGGATTTCTGCTAGCTGTTCTTTTGTGTGTCTGTGCTTACTGTTAGATAAGCTTTCAGCACACAAACACCGAGCATAGTATGAATATGCCATATCTGATCTATCATGAGAGGAAATGAGCAAGACCTGAATACTGCATTAATGGCACAGATTAAATCTTTTCAAAAGGAAGCTGTGTTTCGTGTTGTATTATTAATCATTTTATAGAGCAGCTAATACTTCTAGTGCAAAGGAGTGATTTGCATATAAACATCCTTTTTTCTTTATGGAC
Source organism: Staurois parvus (assembly GCF_062004578.1). NCBI lineage: Eukaryota > Metazoa > Chordata > Amphibia > Anura > Ranidae > Staurois > Staurois parvus. Next base: position 3,579,383 of record NW_028317817.1, on the reverse strand, counting down.
ATAAATGTCATTTTATTTTTCGAACAGTTCTAAAACTAAAATGTAGGTCCTTTTTTAAATAAATTTTACCAAACATTGAACAGAACTATTGCAATGTATTTAAGAGTTTTTCTACATTTGCAGAGAAGGAAGTTATTTTACCTGCCAGAGCATTTGTTCTGTGTAAGTGGTTCTGCCTTTTTAGGTACCCCTGTTAGGTAGCACAGCCAGGATCTGGCTTTTTTGTTTTTATTGCAGTACAGTTACCCTTTAGGGTCCATTCACACCAGCCGGATCCATCGAGGTGCCTTAATGAATGTGTTTTTTGCAAGCCCACTTGCTTTGCGCATTCAAGTGAATTGGCTTCACCAAATTATTATTATTATACAGGATTTATATAGCGCCAACAGTTTGCTCAGCGCTTTACAATATAACGGGAGACAATGCAGCAACAATACAGTTCAATACAAGAGGGATAGGAGGGCCCTGCTCCTTGGAGCTTACAATCTAGGATGCTCTTTTCAAAACAAAACACACTGTATTGTGTTACCTCTCATGGTGAGTGAGCTGCAACATTGAGGTGTGTTAGGTTACCTTTTAAAATGAATGGCGCTGTAGTACACCAACTCATTTAATGAGTGTACTGTAATTCATTGGAGTGAATTGGCTTTTTGTGGCTTTTTACAGTTTTTATCTTACAAGAAAAATGTTTCCCTTTTTAAATTCTATGGAACTCTTCAGCCCACTATGCTGTGGATGCGATACGTTTTGAAAAGTACCCCATGCTGCATCTTTTGGTTTGTTTTTCAAAACAGCACCTACCATGCAGTCCCCCTTTGGGTGTTTTTAATGCATTGTACATTCATTTCAAACACTCCATGTCTGTAGTTTTGGAGCGTTTGAGTCATGTCCATCTTTCATAGATGCAAGCGATCAGAAAATGCACCGGAAACTCATCTAAAACATGGCAAAAACTCATATGCTTTTAAACAAGTTTTAGCTGTTACGTAGTGTGAACACAGCCTAACCGTTTAAATTCACTTTTGGTGAGAACAGTCAGTCGATCCTTCTTACCTGGTCCATTACATAGGTTGCAAATATTTTTGAAACTTTATTATAGAGTCCTGCTCTCCTCCTTTTTATATTGGGACTATTACATAAATGATTGATTTGAGTTAGTTTAGCTTTAATATAACCCATGACTTCTGTGCCATATTATCTTTAATGAGGATCTCTTATATCAAGCAAAACTAAACCAGTGCTCAAATCTTCATGCTGAATGAGGGTACTGTATTTGTCATTTTCTGAGTTGCAGCCCTTGAAAGATTGGGAAATCTTGGTACTGATAAAGGAAAAGCAAAGAAAGGGCGCACTCTTCGTGCATTACCGTGGTAAAAATTTAATTTATTAAAATACATAACAGTGCATACCCACAAACCAAAGAAGATAAAAACAGAGACAAAGCGCCAGTGGTAACAGTCCCAGATGACGGGAAACCCTTGATGTGGTAACTGATGCATTTCGGGAGACTCCCTTCAGAGAAGGTAACAGTCCCAGATGACGGGAAACCCTTGATGTGGTAACTGATGCATTTCGGGAGACTCCCTTCAGAGAAGGGAGTGCGTTTCCCAAAACGCGTCTGCTCACCACATCAAGGGTTTCCCATCATCTGCGACTTTTACCACTGGCTCTTTGTCTCTGTTTTTATCTTCTTTGGTTTGTGAGTATGCAATTTTATGTATTTTAATAAATTAATTTTTTACCACGGTAATGCACGAAGAGAGTGCGCCCTTTCTTTGCTTTTCCTTTATCAGTACCAGGATTTCTTATACGTAAATGCTCCAGGCACAACAACCTATACTCATTGCATTCATAGCATTCGTTTTGAAGGATTATTTTTTTTTTTAAAAAAAAGATAAAACCGTTGCAATATGGTAATTTTTATTAAAAAGTTGAAAACTGAATATGTGAAAAGATTGAATAGGAGTTTAGGGCTGTTACATGGTGAATATAATTAGATTACATATACCGAAATGAGTTATGTAACACTAGTTGGTGGGATGGCTGCTTCCAGTAGAGCCTTCTAACAAAGGTATTTTGCTTCATGACAGACTCCTTTTAAAAGTATACTTTCTCTGCATTAATAATAGTCCTATCTTTTTGCCTCTGGCTTTTGGAAGACCTTTTTTTTTCTGAGGCCATGCCTTTATACATCTGACTGCTTTGATATATCCATCAGGCCACACAGTTTGTAATGCATTTACATTCATGTCTGCTATTCTCGGCTGAGTTAAGGGTTTTCATTTGCGGTGCAGGCAGGCTTAAACAGATAGCATTCTGAGTGGCACCTGGATGAGACTGCCTGCAGTCAATACGATTAAAAGCAAGCCTGTCTTGTAATATTACCAGTTTGCCGCTTTGGGGTCAGAAAATACATCTTAGGCCCACAATTTCAATTGAAGCCTGCAGAGACTTTGTGCCAGTCACAGGGATTAGACAATAATGCAATCATTGAAATGTAAGTTTCTGGTAAATCTTGTTGTAGGAACAAAACAGATTACAAGGGTATATATAGGTTTTGTTTTGTTTTTTTTTTGTTTTTTTTGAGGAGCATGTTATGCGAGAACTAGCGCAGCAGAATATACTGCATTTATGCAGAGGTACTCAGGAAATTTCCTTTAGTCAGTCATAAAAGGTTGCATTGTGTATGGCATCTCATGGAAAAAATATATTCAAAGTCTTTAGATTCCATCTGGAGAACTGAAGATGGCCATAAACAGGCCAACAACCCTGGGTTTGATCATTGGGCCTGGAGCTTCAGGCCATTGAAACTGCTCATTAGTATACAGGTTCTTTTAGCTTTCTAGAATATTTCTGCAATGGAGCTGACCCAATCTTTCTTATTTACAAAAATAAGAGTAAAGTGCGCCATGGACTATGCAAAAACCAAAAGAAAATTCATGTTGACAGTCAAATAGTTTTTTGCATCATTAGTTTTTTTCCTTCTTTTTAGAAAAGAAAACCAATGGTTGCACAATCACAGGTGCCATTTTCATTTTTCGATCATCAGACTGTTCGGTTTTTCGCCTTGTCTATGGCCTGCTTAATTGTGTGTGCTGCTTCTGTCTGATGGCCAAGTTGCAAGAGAGCAGCAGTTGCCTGCTTGTTCCTGGTTGGACATGGGGCCTTTATCACTCACCGAGTGTCATACAATACAGTATGAAGAACATTCAAGCCAATAAGCTCTTTATTATTTTTATAATGGGTCAATTCACCCTTATGTGCACATTATTGTGCTTTTATTGGATAGCCTGTTTGTTCATTTTCAGTGGATTCTTGGCGCCCATCCACCAAAAATAATACCTGCCCGTTTATTTATTTTTAGCTTGCTGCTGTGTGTGTTTCTTTCTAAAGCAGGCCATAGACGAGTCAAAGAGGGAACGAAAATTCTTGTTAATTGTCTGTTTTTCACATAATTAGTGTGCCATCTGCGATATGCAATTTTCGTGCCTGATAAAACATGCTTATTTTTTTTTTTTAAGAAAAAACGATGCCACAGTTATATGTGCCAATTTAGTTTTTCAATTGCGACAATGTTAAATGTTCGTTTTTTGACTCGTCTATGGCCAGTCTAACTGTGTTGAGGCAGCAGATACATTTGTTTACTCAACATAAGCACTTTGATCCATGGAAAATGAATGGCAGTACAGGGTACAAACTTGTGTTACCAGGAACACAAAAATGTGTTTGAGTGTCAACGGACTCTAAAAGGTTTGTTTTCCTCACAAACCTGAGAACCCTTGGAAGCTTTACAGATCACCAGTTCACTTTTTTTTTATAGTGTGTTAAAGGTCATTATGATCAGTTTCTGCTTCCCATCCAGTGTACGTATATGGACTGGAAGCAGTTATACCAAGATCATGGCTGTAACCATGGCTAAGATACTTTTTTTTTTCTTTTTCTTTTTTTTTTTTTCTTTTGGAGGCAGCCATCAGCCTTCTAGTAAAAGTGACCCAAGCAGCTTTACAGCTATCCCCCACTCCCACTTCCCCTGCCACCACAACTGTAAATGACCAGGCTCGCTGCCCACAGAAGAGATGGGGAGATGGAGGAACAGCCATTCCTCCGTCTCCTCTGTGATGAATGAGGCTAGAAGCGGTGAGAATTTTGTCACTTCCAGTTTCAGTGCTCTTTTCTTGGCTGGTAAAGCCGGTGATCAAACTGCTCTTCAAGGTGGTCAATCAAACAGATCTGAGGGGGGATCAGGGGTCTAATAATAGACTCCTGATCTCTCCATAAGGAGTACCAAAAGTTTTGGTTTGCAGAGAGCGAATAGAGGGGAATTCTTTCAAAGAGAACAAGTTTTGCCTTTTCGTTCTAACTTTAAAGTGTAAGTTCACCTTTACAGAAAATCTCCCCATCCCCTCCGGTCACGTTGTACCAATGTCCCACGATCCCCCACTATCAGACATCGGGATGCCGCTTCACAAGTATGAGGATTTAAAATCTCTGTGGCTTAATTTCCTACCCGTACCTCTCAGCATGTGCGGACAAGAGGCATTCTAAATGGTCAGTACTGTCACATGGATGGCCCTGACCAATCAGAATCCATCTAGCTTGTCCTGTCAGTGCTAGGAGGAGAGGAGAAAAAACCAGGAGGATTTCCTTGAAACGGTAAAATGGTGTCCTGGTGCCTGACAAAAAAATGATAAAAATTTCATATGGGTACAGTGTTGCATGACCGCGCAATTGTCATTCAAAGTGCAACAGAGCTGGAAATTGGCCTGGGCAGAAAGGGGGTATAAGTGCCCTGTAGGCTAGTGGTTAAAGAAAGCGATCTGTAATTGTATGTCCCGCTGCAGCTTTAATATGATCAGTTAGAACTTTGTTTCCAGTGATGCTGCCATACAGAGTACCTTTGTCATTTGAATCAGACAGTGGGCTAGAGATGTGGCAGATTGATGAAATGCCATGAAGATTGGCCATCCTCTGGAAGTGCTGTTTGCCTGACTCAGACCGTATGCGGCTCTTTGGCTACTCTATTTTCTGTTCCTGACCACGTATTGTACAAATACACAGCCAATAGGCTCAGCACTTCAGATCTCCATGCCTCTCGACAACTTCCTGGGAGTTTTCCAGTCCGGTTTCATGAGGTACATAAATTACTAAAATTGAATAATGCCCTTGCTTATAGGTGTAGACCATTTACATACATCATGAAACCTACCTGGAAAACTCCCGGGAAGTTGCTAAGGGAGGCCCAGCTATAACATTTCACCTTCACCATTACAAGAGTTAGCGCCTTTTTCTGATTCAGACTCCCTCACATGTGCTCTGAGCTCCACATCTGAGAGCTTGCTTCTGTGATGGTGAAGGTTAGCAGTGACACTAGGCCTCTCTTGGCAAAACCCTGGCAGTATTCCAGTCGGACTTAAGGAGGTACGTAAATGGTCTAAAACAAATGAAAAATAAGTAAAACACACAGATCCTAGCAGGCACCACCTTTTTAATCATATAACGGGGGAGGGGAGAGGAGCGCACCACAAACATATACCAAATATGAAAGATGAATTTTGCTCAACCTATATTGAGATTAGACTGTATATTTAAATACCGTAAATGATTCATGTATCCAAAATGAAGAATTTCATACCGACCGATATCAATGACTTACTGATTTCTTTTATTTATTAAAAAATCAACACCTATAGCAAGGGCATTACTCAACTTTAGTCAGAGCTGTTTGCTTTTATCTACAGACATTCCTTATCTGCATAGGCAGATTTTTGGTATAGGTGAACTAACCTTTTAAGTAAATCAAGCATATTTTTTTCCACAATGGTTTTATACTTCATAGCTGAAATGTGTGCTGAACAAATATGGTCTTCAATCATAATACATATGCATTACTAAATCTTATCCTACCTGTCACAACGCTCTTTCAGCGTTACCTATAATGCTACCACCCCCCCCTCACTCCCCCTCTCTGTTGGGGTCCCTCAAGGCTCTGTCCTCGGGCCCCTTCTCTTTTCCATCTACACCTCCTCCCTTGGCCAACTCATACACTCTCACGGCTTCAACTACCACCTCTATGCCGACGACACACAAATCTATCTCTCAACCTCCCACCTCACCCCCTTGGTCTCAGCCCGAATCACACACCTACTGAGCGACATATCAGACTGGATGTCGCTCCACTTCCTTAAACTGAATCTCTCCAAAACCGAGTTTCTTGTCTTCCCCCCCAGCCTGGACACCACCCCCCATTGACTTCTCCATCATGTCCAACAACGCCACCATCAAACCTGCCCCGCAGGCCAGAGTACTTGGTGTCATTCTGGACTCCAACCTATCCTTTCAGCCCTAAGTCCAATCTTTAACAAACTCGTGCAGACTCCACCTCCGTAACATCGCCTAAATACGCACGTTCCTAACTCCAGAAACCACTAAACAGCTCATCCACTTCCTCATCATATCACGACTTGATTACTGCTACTCCCTCCTTACTGGCCTGCCTCGCCGCTGGCTATCCCCGCTTCAGTCGATCCTGAATACAGCTGCCAGACTCATTCACCTTTCCAAACGCTCCTTTTCCGCCACCCCCCTCTGCCAATCCCTCCACTGGCTTCCGATTGCGCAACGGATCAAATTCAAAATCCTAACACTGACGTACAAAGCTGTCCACCATACTGCCCCATACTACATCACTGACCTAATATCCAAGTACCACCCAGCACGCATACTCCGCTCCTCACAAGACCTCCTTCTCTCTAGTTCCCTGGTCTCCTCCTCCCATGCCCATCTCCAGGACTTCTCCAGGGTGTCACCCAGCCTCTGGAACTCCCTGCCCCAACCCATCGGATTATCACCTACTCTCCTCTCCTTTAGGCGCACCCTGAAAACCCATCTCTTCAGGGAAGCCTACCCCACCCCCTGCTAACTTGCCAACCTCCTCCAATCTTCCTACCACTCCATCCCCCACAGCTATCTCCTCCTGTGCCACCATCCCCTCCTTCCTAGATTGTAAGCTCGAAAGAGCAGGGCCCTCGATCCCCTCATGTTTTGCGTTGTTGTTGTTCTGTCACATGTTCTGTCCCCCTTTGTAATGTACAGCGCTGAGCGAAGCATTGGCGCTTTATAAATACTGTATAATATAATAATATGTATAAACCACTGATTCTTGGCACTTGCAAAACATTTTCTGCTGGTGACCTTTTAGGTGCTTGTGTTTTAAATGAGTGATTCACCACTAGTGAATATTTGGAGAAAGTCATATTCACTGCCTTATAAATGCCTCACTGTGTCTTTTGGATTGTCCCCAAATATAGCCAGTAATAGATCATAAATCAGCTCCTGTATTTTTCCTCTATACAGGAGTTTTCCTATAAAGACCACTCACTGCTGCTCTCAACCTTTGCAGGGTGACTGGTCTTATATCCGCCCCCTGTAATTTTAGCAGGTAGTCTGTAGAGGGAGGACCTACTGGGTCCTACCTATAACTCTTCGCAAGCTATGTTATGCACAATTATGATGTCGCTTTTACAGAATCATGATTGGGTTTGCAAAGGCATTTAATGCAAATAAATTTGATTTATATCCTTTTTAGCTGTTGAGGAATAAAAATTTTTGTGCTTGGAGTTCAACTTAAATTTAACTGCAAACAGTGTACAAAGCTGATTTCATATTTTGGCTGTCAGTTGTTCAGGAAAGGTCTGTCTCAGCAAGGCTTTTGCAATGCATTTTTTATCGTCTTTAGTAGATTATATCTGTTGAAGCGAATAATCTAAATATAGTGTACTTGGTTTTGCACATTGTACATAGATTTCTGTTTTTCTCCTGGAATTTTTTCTTTTTCCTTTCTTTTTGAACACTTGCATATTTTTATTATAAATATTTAGCCAGTTTATATTGTATGTACTTTCATAGTATCAAGATTAGAAGACTTTTGATTTGTGGCATAAAAGATCACAACTCTTCAGTTTGGGAGTCATTCTTGTTACATAACATGAGTCGCATTCTGTTTTCCATTATGGCTACATATAGAAAATGTAATGAACAAGGAAAAATTACTGATGGTTTGTTTTTTGTTTTGTTTTTTTTTCCACCAAATTTTGTATGCAAATTGTAACTCTTCAGAAAATTAGTGATATATGCCCCTGGTTGTGACTTAAAAACTTTGGATGTTGCTCCAAATCCCTATCCAAATGACTTGCGCTGAAAGGGTGCCAGCATGGCTAGATTTCAAGCTCTAACGATTATGGTCCTCTGTTTCCTATTGTACTAAATTTTATTCTAGCTGTTATGTTTAACTTTATTTTGTAAAGCGCTGCGCAAATTGTTGGCGCTTTATAAATCCTGTATAATAATAATAATGGTAAAACATGGAGAAATCTCAGTGCCACCTACCACAAAGATCCCAGGTTTCAAACAAGGAAGTAAAAACTGCTTCAGCCCGACTCCAACCAGGCCATGTCTTTGACACGTTTCGGTGTGCCACAGGGCTTGGTCATGGAGGCCCTCCATGATTAAGCCCTGTGACCAGGATGAAATGTGTACTGGCGTTGCCTGGTTGACGCCGTTTCCACTTGTCTGACACCTAGGCTCTTTCTGGCGTGCAATGCTGGGATTTCTTCTTGTTTTATATAATGCTACAGGTTATCACATAATATCCGTGCAATTGAGACACCAGTGAGGGATGCCCACATGGCACTGTGTAACAGTGAATAAGTTTAACGTTCAGGTGTCTTTTTATGTAAACTTTAACTAAGCTACCCTACCCCAAAGCAAACTCTGAGACTAAGGTAAGCATACAGCTGTGGATAAGGTTGGGAAGTGAGGTAGGGGGCATAACTGAGATAGAACTAATCGGGTTTCATGTAGTTCGCTGTGCCGAACAGTGGGAGTGGTCAAATTGCACTCACACTGGAAGGGGGAGGGTAAATAGAGTGCAGGATTCCCGACTAAGTAACACAAAAAGTTTGGGTCAGGATTAGGTAATGTGCAGGGTTCAGGAGTATGTAGCAGTGAAAGGACACTTGTTCTTTAATCTTGGTTTTTCGTACAGCAGTCCACGAAAGGGCATCTAGCCAGTGATGCTGTGGTAATTTGGTCTGTTATGGCTGTGGTGCTGGCTTTTACATTAGTTATACCAGGGTTTCTCAACTAGGGTTCCATGGACCTAAGTTTTCTCCAGAGGTTGCTAGAGGTTCCTTATGTGAGAGGCAGAAATTGCTCATTGCATAAGTTCCCACTGACACCATTGATCTTTTTAGCTATCTATAAGGGGATCATTCTTCCCAGTGACAAGTGTAAGGTGTATTCTTCCTACTGACCCATCACACTGATATATCATGATTTGTAGCTATAGTAATTTTTAGCAGGGGTTCCTTGAGACTGGAAAGTTGTTTCAAGGGTTTGTCTTTGTTGAAAAAGGTTGAGAGCGGCAGAGCTATACTATTTCTAAAATATTATAGTAAATCCTCCTGCGCTGCTATAAATAACAAGGTCAGAGTTACAGCAGCTAACATCCAATCCTCACCTTAGGATGGATAAATAGGCAAAAATTTTATATGATAATGATGTAGCGCTGTATATCTATTAAATAGATGAGAAAAATACTATAGAGCATAAAACAAAATATGACAATGCTTTTAAAATGATATTGGTGTATTTAGATCAATCGGATCTAATCAAGTGACATTTGCAGGTGATTATTAGTGCAAAAAAAGTTCAACATTGAACTGATATCCAAGTGATCATTCCAAAATAAGTGACACACAGTGATTCCCTATACAGGGATATAGGTCACCACATATGGGTGATCAATACAAACTTAAACAGTAGTGATGTTTGCCAATGTCCATAATATGCCGGTATTTTCATAGATATCAACACACAATAAATAGCTTATCCAAGCGTGCTCCTGTGTTGGTGCAAGTGGTAAGTGATAATCCTAATTGGCAGGCATGCCCGCTCACCTTCCCCCTGCGACCCACAGGGGCCAAAACACCTTTTGGATCACCCAGGATCCTGCACGTGCTCTCCAGGTAAGAAATATTACATATGTATGTATGGACTAGCGAGCGCACTACTAAGCAGCTGAATGCACCAAAAGGAACCACAAAAAACCTTTCTATATAAGCAAATCTAAAATAAAAGTGCAGTGCTAAACAAATGATAACCAACAAGAAATGAATCTTATGCAAATATTGTAAAGATATGAAGTCCAATGTGGTATATTATGTAGGTGAACAGTCCAAAGTGATTTATAGTGACTTTTAGTCAATATGAACACTGCTCCAGCATCCCGTTGTGAAAGTATGGAAAGATTGCCCACTCACCGGAAGCGCAATCTTAGTGCGCATATAGAGATCTCAAATGGCCAGAGGTCCTATGTAGGTACTGCCTGGTACTGGGAAAATCCTCTGGTGGTCTCTCAGTTGGGTGGCAGGTAACGGGAATACTGGTCTGGTCTAATGGCTTGCTTCCTAGGCCTGGCCAGGTCACCTGGAATACTGGGCTGAGGTGTGGAACCTTACACCACAACTTTGCAGAAGCACATTCCCATAAGGTTTTAGAACTTCAGCTTTTCCAGAATCTCATCAGAAGGCTGAGTGACATCACCAGGACCTTGCCAGCTGCACACCTCCCACAGGGCTCTGCTGATTGCAAAGCACAACCTGTCCACCTTCTCCCTAACTGGAGGCAGCCATGACTGGGGAAACACTGGGAAATGCAGCAAACTACAACTCCCAGCAGCCTTTACGAGGGATACTATGGGAGCCGGCGAGGGCCAATCAGCAGACGTTGTCGCTGCAGTGATCTGTACGGACACAGGTATGATATATTGCACAAGCCCCAGTGGTCTCCCTTCCGACTTCAGCTACTCCTCCATGTACAGGTAGCAGTGTGTGTGTGTGTATATATATATATATATATATATATATATATATATACATACACACACACACATATATACATGATGTTGGGATCATACAATAAGAAAACAAAGATCCTCCATAGTGCGACACTGTATCTTTAATTCAAATTAAAAAAACGGCACGTTCCAACTCACATTTCAGTAGAAAACAACTTTGTGTACCACCTTACATAGGTGTACTACTGAATGCACTCTGGTGTACCAAGAAGGCGCTGACCGGAAGTGCGTCACCACGTCGCATCTACGCATTACGCCACGCCCCCCGTGGCTTCCTCAGGACTTTGAAGGACACCTATCATGGGAAGAATGTGAGGGCATTTGTTTCTAGTGGGTGGCCTTGGATCACAAGAAGACCATCTTTAATGTGTGGAGGCTACTATTTTTGGCAAAGTTGGTCAGTTTGCTGTCTGAAATCATTTTATAACTACAACAAAAAGTAAAGCGCTCTTATGGCGATGCTTATGACAAATATTTCCAAAGGTTTTGCCAAATTCGAAAGCTGCTTTGGACAGTTTGACTACTTGTTTTCACCACATTGCAAATGAGGTCACCAGTATGGTATGTTCTGCTTGTAACTTGACAGTTTTTATCAGGACTTTTTTTTTTACATTTTTTTAATTTATTTTTTTTCTGGTGCCTCTTCTGTTACACACTGTTACATATTCACTATTTTTTTTTTCACTGCCATATGTCAACCTTCCAATTGTAACTTAATTTATTAACACATGCAGTATAGTGGTAATCTAGGTTGTAGTATAACAACCAGCAGTCATTGCACCATTCTTTTAATGGTACTGTAAGGGTGCTTATATTGGAAAGCAAGGGAAACTGCTTAATTCTTGATGCTGGAAACTCAAAAGGGAAAGACCAACTCTGCCACACATTTAAAGTAGAGGTCTTTTCATATCAAAACAATGCAGATGGGGAATGGGGTGGGGACCCCTAATGCTCCTATCACTGATATCAGCTAACATAACATGTAATGAACTGGTGCAGATCATTAAAAATAGCTTGTTAGGCTTAAATATGCTACAGAGAAATGACAACGTATTGCACACAGGACATCAACTCACTGTGATCAAAACTAAACCAGTAATGTAAGATGGCTTTATCTCGTCTCTTCATCCACAGGAAAGCTCCCTCTGGCGTTTTTTTGCCCCTAATGGGCTTAATTCTTGAGGCCAAATCGATTAAAGGAAAAGTTCACCTTTGGGAACATGGTACATGTTCCACCTGTTTATAGGGTGGAACATGTAACATGTTCCCACTGCTGCAGCCACTGCCCTCTCTCCCTTTGACAGCATTATGGAGAGAAGTTCCCCGTACTAGCTGTCACTTTTTTGAAAACTGCGTGGCTCCACCCACATGGCCACATTCATTCAGAGATCTGTGAATAAATGAACTATAAGTACCGACATACTTGTGAATGTTTGCTTGTAGTTCTCCATAAACTACCACAGCGCTCAACAGCGCCATGGTAGTTAGTCTTCCTGTCAGTGTAAAGTTGTCTGTCCGTACGAGGTTCAAGCACACAGCTTACGCTGACAGTCTGCAGGAGACCTGCATGACACCAGTGATCTGCTGATTGCTAGTGAAATGCTCTACAGGCTCAAAAAAAAAATGTGCATCTACCATTTTTTTGATCTACAAAAGCCACAAGCATTTATTAATTTTTAAAGTGAATTTATCCTTTAAGCCCACTAGGGGCAAAATGCATCTGAGGGGTCTCTCTCTCGCGGGTGGAGAGCAGAGCTGAAGCCATTGTACGTTACTGATTAGTTTTGGTCACAGTGAGTCGGCACCCTGTGTACGATCTTGTCATTTTTCTGTAGTATCAAAACAATACTAGACAAATGTACTTTGTATGATTTTTCTTTTTTTTTTTTCCTCTGTCTCTGAGATCAGTCAGTCTGCGGATAGCCATACATATTTATGAAAAGATTGTTTGTTTTCTAGTGATTTTGTAAATTTGTATCTTCTGCCTGTGAAAGTACAGAAGCATTGCATGATGCAACTGCAAAGAAATGTTTTAATTGCTGGAAGGTGTGCAGTCAATGAACTGAAGAACAACATAGAATATGGTTATCTGAAAGTTGAAAATCCTTTGATATGCTCTTTAGCAAAACATGAAAATGTGTCATTTAACATTTCAACATCTTTCAGTGATGTGAACATAATAGATCTGTCATGGCTGGTCCCCTCTTGTACATCCCCAGATCTGCCTATTAATAATGGCTGTGAAATGGTTATTTTTCAACCTGCAGTTACTCTCAGGATCTTGATGGTGGTTTCAGCAGGCAGCAGATAATAATCAGCAAACTCCCATCCCGCAGGGATGTAAATTAGCCCATTATTGCTCATAGCTGAGCAATCCTATCTTCGGACTTGGAGTCCTGATACCAAGAACCAAGTGAACAGGAAATCAGATCTTGATTTCCATCTGCAGCATACTTAAAAGACATTGGTTTTACTTTTTCCTGAAGTCTGTAATGCAATTCTTTACCACTTTGTAGGCGAAAAGGTAACCTAGTAGCCATCTCATTACTGTATGGTTTTCAATACTTCATAAGTCTCTTTGATGGTATTGCTTGTACAATGTCATATGGAGGCATGTCTGCTTTATGACCGTAAGGGCTTGTTTAGATGGATATTGCTCGTATCTAGCGCCTGCATTTTTGGGTTTCATTCTGCTTGCATTGGTAACATTCCTGGCAGATGCAATTGAAGTCTGTATAACAAACAAACAGCCATCGGCAAGTCCGCCAACTACCCGCCTTTTTGGCTCAGCACCCTCTATCAGACTGGCAAGCTGTTTGAACCCAAGCCAACTGCTCAAACACCCGCCTGACCATTCCCTAATAGTTTTATTTTGTATTTTTAACATAAAAAAGAAAACCTTTGTATTCACACGACTTATATATGTAGATAAAGTCCCTTGTGCACTATGCTCATTAAAGAGATCATATCTATTGCAAACCTTTAAAGGTGAAAGTCCTGCCAATGCGCACGCACCACAAAATGTCTGCTTTATTATTATACAGGATTTATATAGCACCAACAGTTTGCGCAGCGCTTCACAATACGGGAGACAATATAGTAACAATACAGTTCAATACAAGAGGGATTTGAGGGCCCTGCTCCTTGGAGCTTACAATCTAGGAGGGAGGGGCTAGTGGTACAAAAAGGTAGTAACTGTGGGGGATGGACTGGTTGGAAGAGTAGAAGATTCCATTATTAGCTGAGGGCAGGATATGCTTCCCTGAAGAGAGGTTTTTCAGAGATCGCCTAAAGTGAGCAGAGTAGGCGATAGTCTGATAAATTGGGGTAGAGAGTTCCAGAGGATGGGGGAAGCTCTGGAGACGAGCATGGGAGGAGGAGACAAGGGAGCTAGAGAGCAGGAGGTCTTGCGAGGAGCCGAGAGTATGGTTTGGGTGATATTTAGAGACAAGATTGGTGATGTAATTTGGGGCAGCGTTATAAATGGCTTTATGTGTTATTAATGTTTTGAATATTATCCGTTGGGCAACTGGGAGCCAGTGGAGGGATTGGCAGAGAGGGGTGGCAGATACAGAACGGTTAGTAAGGTGGATGAGTCTGACAGCAGCATTCATGATAGACTGAAGAGGGATAGCCTGCGATTAGGTAGGCCAATGAGGAAGGAGTTACAATAGTCAAGGCGAGATATAACAAGGGAGTGCTTTATCCTTATTTACCCAACAACCAGCTCAGTGTCTTTCCATTGGTCATTAAGGCTACTTATAAGCATCTGGTAGCCAATAGGATGGTGCATAGTGCAGATGAAGGGAGAGAAATTATTGACCAAAAAGCTGTAATGATTGCCTAATCTAGCACAGGGGTTTCCAGGATCCCTAAACTCTTTAAAGAAAACTGTGCAAATAGAGAGAGACTGCACACAGTAGTGAAAGGAGATTAAGGTGATTCATGACACCGTGGACCTGATTGGTTCTAATTTTTATCCCAACATTAATCTTGTGCTGCTGGCTACCTCGCCAACTAAATTTTTGTAGCTGCTGATTGACTAATTTTCTGAACGAGTCAATGTGTTCACTGATTTACTGTCGCTGCTCACCTCTCCGCAAGTCTGTCACGTTAGGACAAGCGGATATGTCCGTGCATGTGCTGCATCCTAATAGATTTCAATGGGCTATGCACACAGCACCTGGAGGCTAGCAATGATGAAAAAATGGTCCATTCACATATACAGGCATTGGTGCCTATGTGGAGGAGACTGTGCCTTCTGCAACTTTAAACCACTGCTAGTAGAGCTTTAACCGAAAGTTGTACAACATGTTAAACTGCAGACCTAAAGGCCTGTATCAGTACACTTTTTTTGTTCATATCTGAACTCCTTCTCCCTCTTATACAAGTCAAAGGGAATGCAAAAGCAGCTTGAAGGAGCATAATTCAGGTCAGCAGGTCAAATGTAGGACTTACTGGACAGGGCCAACTGATTGGCAAATGCACCTGTCCATAAGCTCTGAATGACTCCAAAAGAGGTTTAGACTAAGCTTTATTACAGGCAGAATACAAGCTGCCCATTTGCCCATCAACTTGGTGATATTAAAGTTTTGGTTTTTTTTTAGTTTTTTTACAAACATGTCATACTTCCCTGCTCTGTGCAATGGTGTTACACAGAGCAGCCCTAAACGTCCTATTCTGTGATCCTCCCGCTGACACTTCTGACTGGCTCCTCTCTTTGCTGAGTGCCCCCACAGCACGCAGCTTGCACTTGTGCATGCCTTATCCCAAGCCCCAATCTGCCAATGGCTCCTGCTGCTGTCTCTGAGTTAATGCGAAGGGGAGAGCTGCTGCTCTCATGCACATCGCTGGATTAAGATCAAGCTCGGGTAAGTATTGGGGGGGGGGGGCGCTGCGCTGCACACTTTTTTTTTTTTTTTTTCTCTATTCTTTTTTTACCTTCATGCATAAAATGCTAGAAGGTAAAAACAAACCTTCAGCTTTTAGAACTACTTTAATAACTAAAATCTGCTTGCATTGAATTTTTTAAAGCTCAAACTGATATAAACTCAGCAGTCACACTGGAAATCTGTGAACTGCTAATGCTGTCCATGAATTGACATTTCTGGAATTAGCATTTACTGCGTCATATGTGATTTGTCATATGAGAAATTTTGTGTTGAGAGACCATTTACCACTGATGGGTGATTACAATGGTCGGCTTGCATTTATTAATGTAAGACCTTTATCCCAATATAAAAAACTGTTGATGTAAGTACTTGTGCAGCTGCATTGTGAGCTGGAGTTTGGCTTCAATTTGTTAGTGTATCTAAATCTCCTAGAACATCTAACACTCCTCTCCCCCAGACTGACAATGCTGCTGTCCAAAGGTACCCCCTGTACTCCATCTAGAAAGGAGAGGTACTCTATTACAGGAGATGTGTTAATGGCCAGGTCACCAGGTGAAGCAGAGGGGGCAAAAGCCTCAAGAAAATGAATGTAGCCACCACATCTAATGATAGGTAAGCTGTATATAAACTGCTTCAAAAAATTAAAGGAACACTTTGAAATTGCATCAGATCTCAGTGGGGAAACATATGCTGGATGTCTATACTGAAATGGACTGGGTGATGTGTTAGGAACATAAGGATGCCCCATCGTTTGATGGAAATGAAAATTATCAACCTACAGAGGACTGAATTCAAAGACACCCTGAAAATCAAAGTGTAAAAATGATGCAGCAGGCTAGTCCATTTTGCTGAAATGTCATTGCAGTAACCTAAAATGGTACTCAAAAATAATGAGATGACGGTTGGTGTCCTAGGGTATTTCCTCCCAGATGTGGACCAGGGCATCACTGAGCTCCTGGTCAGTCTGAGGTGCAACCTGGTGGCTTCGGATGGACTGAAACCTGTTCTCCCAGAAGTTTTCTATTGGATTTAGGTAGGGCGAGCATGGGGGCCATTCAATGGTATCAATTCCTTCATCCTCCAGGAACTGCCTACATACTTTTGCCACATGAGGACGGACACTAGGAGGAACCTAGGACCCACTCCACCAGGATTTCATCCCCATACCTAATGGCAGTCAGGGTCCTATTGTCTAGCCTGTAGAGGTCTGTGCATCCCTCCATGGATCTGCCTCCCCAGACCATCACTGAATGGTCTGGGGAGGCAGATCCATGGAGGGACGCACGTTTTGGTGACCATCGCCACCAAAACGGTCATGTTGAACCATGTTACAGGCAGCATAATGTTCTCCACAGCTTCTCCAGACCCTTTCACATCTGTCACGTGCTCAGGATGAACCTGCTCTCATCTGTGAAAAGCACAGGGCACCAGTGGTGGACCTGCCAATTCTGGTGTTAAATGGAAAATGCCAATCGAGCTCTATGGTGCCGGGCAGTGAGCACAGGGCCCACTAGAGTTCATCGGGCCCTCAGGCCACCCTCATGAAGTCTGTTTCTAATTGTTTTTGTCAAAGACATTCACACCAGTTGCCTGCTGGAGGTCATTTTGTAGGGCTCTGGCAGTGCTCATCCTTTTCCTTCTTGCACAAAATAGCAGATACCAGTCCTGCTGATGGGTTAAGGACCTTCTATGGCCCTGTCCAGCTCTCCTAAAGTAACTGAAGAGCATGGAGGAGATTCCAGGAGACAGGCAGACTGTGCTGGGAGACAAAGCAAACCTGGAAATGGCATTTATTGATGTGCCTTCTGGAGTAGTTGGATTGCCTTTACAACCTCTGCAGGGTCCAGGTATCGCCTCATGCTACCAGTAGTGACACTGACCCTAGCCAAATGCAAAACTAGTGAAAAACAGTCAGGAAAGATGAGTAGGGAAGGAAATGTCAGTGGCCTTCACTTGTAAAACCATTCCTGTCTTGGAGGTAGTCTCATTGTTGTCCATCTAGTGCACCTGTTGTTAGTCAGTTTCATCTGCTTTGGTGTTAATGAAATTAACAACCTCCTCTGCTACTTAACTGACCAGATCAATATCCCAGGAGTTTAACTGACTTGATGCTATAATCTGATTAAAAAGTGTTCCTTTAATTATTTTGAGCAGTGTATTACATCTTTGATTTTAGGTTTATTATGGCTTTAACAAAACAAGGAAGTGGGAAAACAGTATTTGTAAGTAAAAGCAAAACGTGTGTTTAGCAAATGGCTACAATATGATTTCATATCAGCATTCAGAGCTGGATGTGATTTTTAGTAAAGGTGAGGGTGGGGAGGCACAATTTAAATATTTTTTTTTCAGATGCTGCTAAGGAGGAACCATAATAACTTTGGGATTTAAAGCAGTATTAAACCCAAAAGCAAACATTTTTATATTGCAGCTTACCAATTCTTAGATCTGATGGCTGGATTAGTTTCCTTGTTTAGATTTTCTTTTTTATTCTGGTGATTCAGCCAACAACTCTGCTGTTTTTCAGAAGCACAAGCTCTGGAGCAGAATGTGTATAACCAATAAAATAAAGTGCAGCGCTAAATAACTTTCAATATATCATAAATCGTCCAAACAAAAGCTGAAAGCGTAAATGAATAGTTCATAAAATATGATCCACTTGTTACAGCAGGATTACCAAGACTCATGGCAGGAACAAATGATAGAAATGCGCACTCACCGGACGTGCATAAATAATGCCCATGTAATCAGTATCCATCGAGGCCACTTAGGCAGGCAGAATGGGTGAGCTTCCATCTAAGGATAGATAATCTTGTCCTGGTGATCTGTAGCTAAACTGCTAGGTCCTGAGGTCCCCTTAAGGTTGGACGGGTGCACAGCCTGGATACAAGGCTCCCTCCCTCTGGTGGTAGTGGATCATACTAGGATGTCCTGGAAATTAATAGGCTTGTTGCCGACCCTACGTGATTGATATATGCAGGGTGGGAATGACTTGGGTTGCAGCTCGATGGATGTAAATGTGGTAGTTCAGTGTGTCACAGTGCTCATGAATGAGCAGGTGTGAGTATAGAGATGAGCTTGTGTGCCCTCCAAACTCTTTGCTAACTGAACTACCACGTGGATACTGATTACATGCGCATCCGGTGAGTGTGCATTTCTATCATTTTGTTCCTGCCACTAGTCTTGGTAATCCTGCTGTAACAAGTGGATCATATTTTATGAACTATTCATTTACGCTTTCAGCTTTTGTGTGGACGATTTATGATATATTGAGAATTTAGCGCTAGGCTTTATTTTATTGGTTATTGTATAAGGTTTGCTGTGATCACCTTTAGTGCATTAGCTGCTGACATGAGAGCGCTCACTTTTATTTATTTATAAAGAATGTGTATAAGTTTACATGGATTAGATCATCCATTTACCACAGGAAGGGCTGATGAAAATGATCGGCTTTTATTTATTCATGTGAAACCTTGATTCCAAAAGTAAAAAAAACCTGTTGCTGTAACTGATTATAAAGAGTTAGCTGGAGTTTTTCAATTTGTTATTGCACTCAAATCTGCTAATACATTTGAGACCCCTCCCTCCCACCCTCCAGGCTAATGATGCTGTTGTCTTCTGTGTCCTGCGCTCATTCTTCCAAAGTGGTGTCTCTCTAATACAGGAGATGTGTTACTGGTCAGATCACCAGGTGTGAAACAAGAGGGGGAAAACGCCAAAAAAAAATGATGCAGCCATCACATCTAATACTAATAATTCTTAAACCACAATATAATACATTTTTGGTTGGGGGTTTAATACAAGCTTTGACCCCTGGTTGAGAACTGGTCCCCTTTTAATATAAAAAGAAACAAAATCCAACACGAAGCATACAATTCAGGGACAAATATAGAAGATAGCTGCAGCCTGTCAGAAGCCAAGTATGAGACACTGAACAAAATCTTCCAAGAGCCAAAACTCTTGCCTTTAGACAGCCATCTAACCTCAGACAAACTAATTAGCTGTAAAACATATTCTGGCTGTGGGGATGTTGATGAGGGAACTAAGCTTTCCTAAAGTAAATACTGCAAACTGTAGTCTCATTAATCAGTCATCAACTGTCACATGCTACAGGGACTTTTATCATCACAGCATCACGCTACTGTGTTTCCTGGAATGTTGTGTGCTGAAAACTTCTCTTCAAAACTCAACTATAAGTGTGAAAAAGTAGTAGTTTATGGTCCTGATTTTTTTTTTTTTATTTGTTTTTAGTGCAGTTGCACTACCATTTTCTTGTTGAAGTCACCAGTTTTATTTCATTAATATTTCCTGTTGTTCTGAAATATTACTCTGCAGATAGCGATCATTTATGCTTTCGCATGTGAAAACTAAAGTTTCCTGAAGGCAGAATATAAAATATTAAAAGGCCATAAAATACATAAATTAGTGCAGCTGTGTATTAAAAAATCATTAACGTAGTTGTAAACCTGTACATACACACAGTGAAGTGACTAGTCTCAGGTGATGTACAGAGATGAAACAAATCCTCCTACATAAGTTGTACCTGTCTGTCTGCTGTCATCTCTACATCTGATCAAAGTGGTAAAATTTAACGCTTATCTAAGAGTAAAAAAAAAAAAAAAAGGGGGTGGATAGTTGAAGTTTCAATCTGCAGAGCTCCATGAGAAAAGATTGGAGGAAGGTACACACCCCCCTCTCATAGCTCACAGGAACAGAGCTGAGGCTGTCAATCTGGAGGTTCCTCTCCTGTCACCTTTTTTTTTCTTGGTGTCAGGAAAACTTGTAAGAAGTGACTCGTTCTGGTAATAGAGGAAATATGCAGCAGACAGAAATGACACTTAGTGCCTTTAATTGAGACAATCATACAGTATAGAGGATATGCGTTGATCATATTTTACGTCTGAAGTTTTTGGGGGTTTTTTGTTTTGTGGGGGGTTTTTTTTATTATTCAACTTGTTTATTTGCTTAAATATGACTTATTAGCCTCTTGCAATCCCCTATATACAGCGCACTCAGACCAGGAGATACAGGGAACAGGAGTGAAAGCTTAACTTCCTGATAGGAAGTGAAAGTAGAGCAGGGTTCTCAACCAGGTTTCTTCCAATGGTTGCTAGGGGTTCCTTGAGCAATTAGAAATTTCTTCCTCTTAGATAAGTAATAACTGACACCATTGGTCTTTTTTAAATTATTTGTAGGGGAAGGATTCTTGCCACTGCCCAAGAAATATTGGGAGCATTCTTCACACTGGCCACCACACTAATGTACTGTGAGCTGTAAATATAATTATTAGCAAGGGTTCCTTGAAGCCTAAAAGTCATTTCAAAGGGACCTCCAGGTTAAAAAAGTTTGATAGAGGCTGGATAACTGGAGTAGAGGGATAACTTCATCATTCTGCTGCTGCTGCTCTTTCTCTGTCCAGTCAACAGGCTGAGGGTGGTTTTCCTTGTTACTAAACCCAGGACCCTGCATGCACTATATCTGCTCTTCTGCAGTACACAAAACATGGAAATACAATTATTTCAGCAAATATAAACTGCTAAATACCTTTTCTCATCAGCAGTATATGGCTGTTTTGTGACTTCTATTAGTTTCCGTCCAAGCACTGATTAAGCTTGTTGGAGGCGTTTTCACTCTCCTCTGACTGTCCTATAAGGCTGCATGACCCCTGACCCTCTGTCCAAACAGCGCTGATTGGCCATGTGCTGATTACATGCACCCTCCCCAAAAAGAAAAAAAAACTTGATCAATAAACATCAAACAGAGAATGTGCAGACTTGCCGCTGCTGCTCTGTACCATGGAATATGGATTGGGGACAGAAAAAGAAGGGGAGGATCAAACAGCCTGTTTACACAATGTGGAGGATAAACCCTGAGATCCCACAGCAAGTAGAACCAGCATGCTTTACTGCATGTAAAGACTGATTTTACTGTTGTGGGTTTAATAACACTTTAATTGTGGTATCATCCACCATGCTCTTTTGTGCAAGTCTTGGGACCAGATGGACATGAATAAAAATCCTTTGTAAGATAATAAAAAAAAAATCATAAAAACTTCATCAGTAGCTGGCCAAAATGTACTACTTTTATTTGCCTGCAAGAGGGCGTAGCAGCGTTCCACACATTGTATTGTATTGTGCGCTGCAGAGCTACAATACATGATACTAGAGTGCGAACTAGTATGTGGTGGTGGACCATGGGTGGGACCATCAAAATGCATTAAGTAGAATAATAAGACTTTGTATTTTGATGATGCTACAACAGATCAGCATGAAACCTGACAAATGCTGCTGTGTCAGTGGGAAGAGGCGGTTGTAGACATGTTGTCACAAGATGCCTAAAGCCAGTGATAGACTATTGCTTGATTCCCCCATCCGATTCCCAGAGCGGTTGTGTTCTTCCAATGGGAGGAGCTGTCCTTGCTGGGAGAACAGTGATTATTGCTAGTGGCTATAGCTGCTGCAAATAATCTCGTGAAAAAGCATAGGCTGGTTGTACCAAAGCCGTACAGCAATTGAATTGGGTGTAGTCAGCCTGCCCATAGATGGTTCAAAGCTTGGCTGGTCCCTGCTGAACCGGACGAGATTCAAACCATCTATGACAGGCTTAGTTTTAATAAACATGCCCACAAATTGGATCGTGCCTTTGTGGTCATGTCTGCGTCTGAGACTATGCAGGGACCTGTCACCTGGGTAAATATAAAGTAGGAACTGGTTTCCGGACTCCTGCAAAGGATACTTGGGACTTGAGCACTTTGAAGGCATACATGAGAGGATCTCTCAAGAAAGAAGCGGACAATGTTGAATGTAAGGACACTGTTTAAACAGCATTAAAATTTTTGCCCACTTAAGAAAAATGTTTTTTGCCTAGAGATGAGCGTTATGCCTTATCCATCATTTGATCAGCTTCCTCCTGTCTTGATCAGACAAGTTAGTTAGAGTAACTCTACTTTTGCTGAGAATATAGAACAATCTCCTTTGGGTTGTCCATGTACATTGCAAGGATTTTTAACACTTTTTTTTCCCCCCAATCTTTCTGCTCTGAAGATAAAGCTCTATGTTCTTTGTTTTTTGGATACTGTTTTTGAATGGGAGTGCCTAATTTTAATAGGCTGGTGTAGTTGGAGTACTCTTAGAAAAGTGTCTGCATCGCTTTAGAAGGGATTAACACTTAGGGAGTATCTCACCAAAATTGACATTTTTGTAGCAGAGGATGCCTAAAACCTGACTTTTATCTTCGTGCAGTGTTCTCACAACCAGGAAATTAAATTTCTGAAGGCATTCTGTACACCTCCAGGAACCTATTGCATTAACGTTCTAGAAAACTATAATTTTAACATTAAGGCTCCATTCACACTAGTGTTTCAGATCGCGGTTGGAATCAGCGCAATTCTGCCCGTGATTTGAAAATGTGCATTCGCGTGTTCAAGTGTCCATTTCAATGGCACCTGGAAATGTAGGGCCTTTTTTTGCTACAATAGCGGCTCGTTATTCCACGTGACAAACGCGCCCTGATTGCGCAAATAAAATCACAAGACGCAGAAAACCCAAAAACTATTCCAGAACCTTTTTTGGGTGTCTTGTGATTTTGTTTGTGCGATCGCGGCACGTTTGTCGATTGGAAAATTGTGCCGCGATCACTCCAAAAACACCCCGCTTTTTCAGGTGCCATTGAAGTGAATGGCACTTGAACATGCGAATGCGTGTTTTCAAATCGCGGGCAGAATCATGGCAATTCTGCCCACGATTTTAAACGCCCTAGCCTACGATTACAATTTATTGTAATAAATTTCAATATGGCTTGTATAGCAACTTTATCTGCTATATTAATATTTTTTTTTTTCATGAAAGTGGGGCTACCCTGTTTAAGGACAAAACTAGGTTGGTTTGTAATAAACTAGTATTAAGCTAGCCTTCTTTGAGTTTCTGACCATAGCGGCCTTGCTGTGCACAGGAGATAAACCTCATCTTTCCAGTCGTGTAATTGCATGTTTCAAAATATTGTATGTGTGATAATTATCACGCAGGGATATGACTGACAGCAGGGCACCGGAGAGAAAGGGGTTTGATGTCAATTTGTACAGTAAAAATGGTTGAAATACTGTCATGTGTATTGAACGATGTATGTAAATGGAAAATCCTCGCCAATATATTTAACAATCGAAAATAAGATGAGCCTCTTACAAAATAGTACTTGTGTTGCTAAAACTCCTAAATTGATCCTGACAGCTGGCAAATAAATAATCAAAAGTCAAGTCACTTGGTGTACTTAGGTTGGTGTAAGCACTTTACACTATCCGTGTTTTTCCATACATCCTCTTCCTTCATGCCGGCAATGACAGCCTCCTTCACTACAGGGAATCAGAAATGGTACAGTTTGTATAGAAAATAAGATGGAAATGTCAGCCATCAAGAAGTCACTCGAGTAGCGAAGATTGGAAAGTTTGAGTTTTGAATTGTTTTTCCTCCAGAATGACAGTAGTATTTACACCTTTTAAGACGAGTAAAATGTAGCATTAACATTTTCATTGATGCATGTGTACACTGCTAATAGATGACTGAACATTTGCCATCTAGGATTGGCTAATTTATTGTCTTGTGATCTGCTGTTTTAGTACTTGATTTGTGATTGAATCTTTTTTCTTTTTTTTTTCTTTTTTTTTTTTTTTCCCCTTATAGCCGTTCCTTTCTATTATAAGCTTTGGTTTCAGTTTAACAAAACGGGGTTAGATTTAAAAATGTTTTGCCAAGAAAGCGGTATTTGGTGGATAAGAGTAACAACATTTATGTGGTTTCAATAAAAGATATATTTCATACTCTTACAAGATCATACTCTATGAAATTTAATTCTCATCAATCTAACATATTCATATCTAAAACTGAGATATCCGGGATGAGCAAACATTGCCTAAATACAAAAATAGTATGTATTCTTCCTTGAAAGTGTGCTTTCAGAAAAGGAACCATCATTTGGTTGCGCGGGTGGCAGGGGCTTATTAGAGTACCAAATTAACCACACAAATATACATATCCATGTTCTTTTTTATAAAGTGCTTAACACGTCCACTAGGCCATTTTATTTGATCCATATTGCATCTTCAAAATCATATTTTTATAAGTGGTGTGCAAAACCCTCATGGGTTGTGTTTTGCCCCTAACCCAGGGGGTAATTTTGAAGCCTTTTAACAACCCAGAATCACATGAGCCCAGTGCATTTCGAGACTTGCTTTTCCTCAGGGTCTATTTCTTGGACATTTTAGAAGAACAAAATACAATGAGCAAAGTGATACCACAACTCCACACCTGTTTGAAGGCAATATAAAAATGACATACTATACTGCTTACATTACACCAAAGTCATCATATATTCAAAAGTGGCCTGTGTGAAAGAGGCTTCTTTCACACAGGCCACTTGTGTTCAGGTGAGCAAGTCTCAGAACGCTTCAGGCTTTGGACTCATGTAATTCTGGGTTGTTAACTGCTTCACAATTACCCCCTGGGTTGGAGGCAAACACAACCCATGATGAGGGTCATGTACACCACTGTTATAAATAAGGTTTAAGGCTAGGTTCACATCTAACAGGTGGTGCCGCTGCGGATCCACACGAAAATCCGTGCAGCCGCACCACCCGCACAGAGAAATGCGGACCTGCGAGCGGGTGCCATTAGTTCTGGAAAACGCAACCATACTGGGAACCGAGGTTCCTGTGCGGGTTGCGTTTTCAGAAGAAGGGCAGGGACTTCTTCCCTGCGTGTCACGGGGCACGGGAGTCCATTCAAGTGATCGGGCTCTCGTGCCCATGCAAAACGCAGCCCGCAAGGCTGCATATATGTGAACCGGGGCTTAGAGATGTAATATGGATCAGATCAGATGGCCTGAGGGACATGTTTTTAGCACTTTATGAATATAGAATATATATTGTATATTTGTGGGATTCATTTGGTACTCTAATAAACCCCTGTCACCCGCACAACCAAAAAAAGGGTTCCTTTTTGCTCGGGGCTGGGTACAGCAGCAATTACCATTTGCATTTCTGTGTTAGTCTCATGGTGTGCATTTTATATGTCTTCTAGATTTGAGCAGTAAGCTACCATGAAACTTTGCCTCCATGCAGGAGCTTCCTGTAATAAAGACCAGTGACTGCTGAGCTCTCTCCTTTTGCAGGGTGACTGGTCTTGTATCTGCCCCTTCCTATAGTTTTCTGCAGGCAACCTGCAGTTGGTAGTGCCTGTTGAGTCAATCCCACAACTCTGCCTCCTGCACGGGCTATGTACAGCACAGTTATGTCTCTTCTAATTTTACAAGATACTAACTAAGTTTGCAAAGTCGTTTGGGGCACACAGAGTGGATTTATATCCTTTGTGGCTATTGTTGAATACATCTCCATGATAGTTTGTATGGAATTCAGTTTTACCTTGTACTTGCATAACACCAGCATGTTGTGCTGTAATTTACAGCATCTGATTTACATGAACTAACATCCATACCAGGGGCGTCCCTAGGGTTGGTGTCACCTGGTGCGGTAACACGTGGTGTCACCCCTCCAGAGGTGGGCAGTCCCTGTCACGCACACACAGCCTTGCTCTTCCCCTCCCTGTGTCCTCGTCGCACCCCCCTGGACCAGTGTTGCAAGATCACTTAACCCCGTATAGGCTGTTACCGCAGATCCAAGCCACCTTGCAGGGATTGTCGGCTTTACTTTTTGGTCTCACCCCGTGAGATAGGTGTCATCCGGTGCGGCGCGCACCCCCTACACCCACCTAGGGACACCACTGGTCCATACTATGAACTATATTATGTCCTTATCAGAGACATACAAACATGCACTGAGGCCCTTCTCAGAAGTGGATATAATGAGCAGTTTTCTGTCCATGGAGGTAACCCTCAAGAACATGGCGAGAACATAAAAACTGGATCCCTGGTGGAAATGGATCCCAGAACCCCAACACTCCCGAGGCCAGATTCCTTTCTACCAATCTACCTTGAAGATAACATTCTGAACACACTTTATAAGTCAGCAAACTTTTTCCAGTTGTCCCTGAATAGGCACTTGTGATTGAGGGTAACAAGTTGTGCAGCGTCAGCACATTGCAAGTGAAATGTGAGGGGAGGAGGATTACAGCTGACATTTATTTTCCGAGGTATGTATTGCAATAATTATATATTACAGATCAGTTTTTGCTCTGTGGCATTAAATTTTAAATAAGCCATGACGGTTCAGCAGTAATTTACACACTGCCATTCTGACTTATTGTAAAACAGCTAAATATGCAGCTGAAATACATTTTTGTGAACTGGTTTTCTTTTTAAAAATCTATTTTTCGTTTTGTTCAGCTATTGCTGCTGTTTACACTTTCATGCCTTATTGTCCAATCATACTTGTGCGTTACAGAAGCACACGCAATTCTGCAACACACCTACTTTAAAATGAATGGGCTGCCTTAATGCAACATACTCCACACATCAATAGTTCCTACAGAGTCAATCTAGTCTTTCTGTATAGTCAGGTGGGCAATATCCGTATTAAGAACCTGTAGCTCCACAGCTTCCTCTATCAGCTCTTTACAAATAGAATTTTATATTGAAACCTATATGAGCATCAGTTCTAAGATCCTTTCCCCTTATTTTCCAGCAAGTCTGCCTGGACACGCAGCCCGGCTTCCCCTGACCCCGGTAACCTGCTGCAAGAATGACTACACTGTTCGGTTCAGTGGTCTGATTAAAGTGGTTCTAAAGACTACATTTTTTCTACCTTTAATGTATTTACTGCATTAAGGTAAACATGTTTTTGTTTAGGTATCAGTATCCCCCTTGCCCCCATTTTATGTACCTGATCTCTCATTCGATCCAGCGCTGTGCCTATTCTGCAGCTTTTCTCTCCCCTCACTTCCTGGTCTCACAGGCTTTGCTGAGGCAGTGGGAGCCATTGGCTTCCACTGCTGTCAATCAAAGCCAGTGAGGAGGAAGAGAGCATGGGCCGAATCCTGCTGTTTTGTGTCTATAGACGCAGACAGCGGGGCTTGGGAGTGAGCCCACTCGTGTCTTCATAGAACGTGGATTTCTTGGGCATGGAGTTTACCAGAGCTTCACAGGTTGCCACTGGAGTCCTCTTCCACTCCTCCATGACGACATCACAGAGCTGGTGGATGTTAGAGACCTTGCGCTCCTCCACCTTCCATTTGAGGATGTCCAACAGATGCTCAGTAGGGTTTAGGTCTGGAGATATGCTTGGCCAGTCCATCACCTTTACCTTCAGCTTCTTTAGCAAGGCAGTGGTCATCTTGGAGTTGTGTTTGGGGTCGTTATCATGTTGGAATACTGCCCTGCAGCCCAGTCTCCGAAGGGAGGGGGATCATACTCTGCTTCAGTATGTCACAGTACATGTTGGCATTCATGGTTCCCTCAATGAACTGTAGCTCCCCAGTGCTGGCAGCACTCGTGCAGCCCCAGACCATGACACTCCCACCACCATGTTTGACTGTAGGCAAGACACTTTTTTTTTTTACTCACCTGGTTGCTGCCACACATGCTTGACGCCATCTGAACCAAATAAGTTTATCTTGGTCTCATCAGACCATAAGACATGGTTCCAGTAATCCAAGTCCGTAGTCTGCTTGTCTTCAGTAAACTGTTTGCGGGCTTTCTTGTGCATCATCTTTAGAAGAGGCTTCCTTCTGGAACGACAGCCATGCAGACCAATTTGATGCAGTGTGTGGTCTGAGCACTGACAGGCTGACCCCCCCTCCCCCCCTTCAACCTCTGTAGCACTCATACGTCTATTTTCCAAAGACATCCTCTGGATATGACGCTGAGCATGTGCACTCAACTTCTTTGGTTGACCATGGCGAGGCCTGTTCTGATTGGAACCTGTCCTGTTAAACCACTGTATGGTCTTGGCCACCGTGCTGCAGCTCAGTTTTAGGGTCTTGGCAATCTTCTTACAGCCTAGGCCATCTTTATGTAGAGCATTTTTTTTAAAGATCCTCAGAGAGTTCTTTGCCATGAGGTGCCATGTTGAACTTCCAGTGACCAGTATGAGAGCGTGAGAACAATAAGACCAAATTTAACACACCTGCTCCCCATTCACACCTGAGACCTTGTAACACTGAGTCACATGACATCGGAGAGGGAAAATGGCTAATTGTGCCCAATTTGGACATTTCACTTAGGGGTGTACTTACTTTTGTTGCCAGCGGTTTAGACATTAATGGCTGTGTGTTGAGTTATTTTGAGGGGACAGCAAATTTACACTGTTATACAAGCTGTACACTCACTACTTTACATTGTAGCAAAGTGTCCTTTCTACAGTGTTGTCACATGAAAAATAATAAAATATTTACAAAAATGTGAAGGGTGTACTCACTTCTGTGAGATACTGTATTCGTGTGTGTGTGTGTGTGTGTGTGTGTGTGTGTGTGTGTGTGTGTGTGTGTGTGTGTGTGTGTGTGTGTGTGTGTGTGTGTGTGTGTGTGTGTATTTAGCCTAGGAGGCCAGAGAAAAATGAAAGAAAGGGATCAGTGAATTTTGGTTTAGAAAAATGCAGCCTATGGCTTTTTCCTTTTAATTTTAGGATCTTGTCTGTCTAGCCCTGCCCGACACACCACTTTTGTAAGAAGACGATGTTCCTGCTGTGTATTTATCCCTTTGGCTGGCCTGTACTGCTAGCCTACCCCAGACATATAGAGGAGCACAAACTGCGTCATAGAAAGGAATCTGCATGCGTACATGGTACTTTAAAATGATTATACTTTAGAGGTGGTTTACACCAGCCCCAATGGGCTACATTGAAAAGCACTGCCCAAATATTGGACATGCCAATTTGCTATTAGCTTTGCACGCTGTGTTTGGCATGTGCTAAAAAAAAAATGACATTGAATTTTTACACTGTGTATTGCAACAACACAAAGGTAATAAGCTGTAAAGGTAAAAAAATAAAGAGCAGGTAAGAGTTTGACTTCATGCACACAAAACGTTTTTGCCAACTCTCTTAGAAGCATTACCTCCTGGCAGCAGTGTTTTGTTAGAAAATACGCATGACACTTGTAAAAGTGAAATTTAGGCGTGTTAAGGGACATTAATCACTTGAGTGTTAATTCATTTCATTGGGCAGAATAATAATTTATTCTGGCCATTGAAATAATGCTTAAAGTATTACTAAATCCACAACCGTAAAATCAGTCTGTGTATACAGTAGAACATGCGTCTTATACTCGCTGTGGAACCTAAGGGGTTAGTCCTCTGCATTGTGTAAAAATGCTGTTTGATCCTTTCTTCTCTGCCCCTCCTCTTGTTGAAATGACCACCTGATACAAACTGAATCCATAGTCACATGCACATGCTCAGTTTGGTGTGTATTGCTAGATAGGCTTTTATTTTTTTCTTGGGAGAGTGCATGTGATCTGCACAGGGCTAATCGGCACTGTCCAGGCAAAGAGTCAGGGATTCTGCATCCTCCTAGAGCAGAAAGAAAACTCCTACAAGCTTTAACCAGTGCTCTGTTGAAGTCACAAGACTATTATAACTGCTGATGAGAAAAGGTATTTAGCAGTTTATATTTACTAAAATAATTGCATTTCCATGTTCTGTGTACTGTGGGAGACCAGATATAGTGAATGCAGGGTCCTGGGTTTAGTAACACTTTAAGCACTAAATGCTCCTCACGCCTTGGCACGTTTTGATGTGTTTACAGGTGTCAAGCATTTTTTTTGCCAAACGCTGCTCCTGGACACACTGGGGTTTTTTTTCTGCCTCTAAAGGCCTAGGTGTCTTGGACACACAGGCTAAAATGCAGGGACATTTAGAGGCAGAAAAAAAAACCTGCCAGACGCCCCTAGAAGGCATGAGGCCTTAATAAAGTTAAAAAAAAAAAACAAACAAAAGGCAAGCACTGTGATGCTTTGTCCAAGGCAGCACACATTCTGTGAACCTGCTGGTATCAATAGTTCAATTCCAAGCCAACAGCTAAATATTTTGTTGGGATTCATATGTGAGCTGCCAGCACATTTGCAATTCTATTCATCCTTTCTTTTTTGATTCAGATAGTCATGGCAGAGTTCAGACAGGCATGTGTTTGCCCTGTTTAAGCAGTTCAGGTTGCATTCTCATCTCTACCTCCTACCTACTCACTGGGCTTTTCATTGTCTCTCCCGTCCTTTAGAATTTCCTAGCTGCCCATGGCTTGTTGAGGGACATGTCATTTCTGCTGACTACTAATGACTATAAGCAGGGCGCAGACAACAAATCATTCTGCAAGTCTGTTTTGGCAGCTTTCTCATCTTCAGAATCTAAGTGTAGTTGATTGATGGGTTAAATTTGTGGATCTTCACATGTTGCTAATAAAAAAGGATAGAAAAAAAAAGTTTGCTCAGGATCGAGTCCTTTATAGTACTGTGCAAAGGTGATCTATTAGAAATTCATAGAAACTCAATTATAAATCATGCTTTACACATCCTTGCCCAGTGCCGTACCAATGCCTTGCTATGAAGTGAGTTTACATCCCTGCATTTTGTTGATGTGCACTGCATGCAGTACTTTTTTCAGCTCAACATGTTACAATACAAGCCACCACATTGCAACGCCACTGAAGTGACTAGAACTGAACGAACTGACATTTGTGACATTTCAATACATTTGTAACAAAAAGTAAACCGTGTGATGTACTGGAATCAGAGCACACGAGCTTCCGAACATTTAGTGTGGCTGCTGGTGTGAACAAGCCCTAAATCTGTCAAAGGCCTGAGCAATTCAGACTGCTTATAGTGCAGCCTTTCTCAACCCAGGGTGCCGCCTGAGGTTGCAGGGGTGCTGCGGCATCCTGGTAGGTAGAGGAAGGCATTCAGATGAGACCAGAATGTACATTGGCACCTCAGGTGCTTGGTCTGGACAGTCAATTGCAGTCAGGAAAGTGGAAGGTGTGTGTACATTATTTTTAATCTTGACCCCCAAATACTGCTGTGTGATCAGAACTTTTTGGGGGTTTTTTTTTGTTTTTTTGTTTTTTTTTTTAGATCTCTGTTCATAATGACGGCAACTACATGCTCAGAACGCTTTTCAGAGGCATTTGACAGGTGATGGAAGAGGCAACATGTTGCCTCCTCAGTCCCTGTTTTCACCCCCCTAAATGCAGCATTTCTAGGCACAATGCAGGCAGTTGTAGAGTGGTCGTAGTATGGCATCATTCACCTGAGGATTTACTTCCAGCCGCAGCATGTGTACAACCTTGGCTGCTGCCTGTACAGCTAAAGGAGGAGCAGTTGGGGGTGGTAAAAAATGGCTCAGTAGCCTCCCCAACCTTGCATGTGAACAAGCCCTTGGTTCACATCTGTGCAGCTGTGTGTAGGGCAGCCCATTAATTTCAATAGACTGCTGTACCCACAGAGCAAGAAGCCCCCAACCCTTTTTTTTTTTTTTTTTTTTGCCACACTGAAAGCGCACAGCGTTTGCCAATGCATGGGTATATCATTAAGAATTAATGTGCGTGTTTGTCTGCGTGTGAGGAACATGCAATTTTGTACACCTTTCCTGAAAATCAGTAATGTGAACCAAGCCTAAGATTGGGGTGTTCCAAGACTGAAAGTACTTTCCAAAGGCACTCTGACTAGAAGCAGGTTGAGAAACGCTGTTACGATGAGTGAAAAAATATATAAGCTGAGGTTACCTTCAGTAACACTACATGACAACATGGTCATTAGATTCAGAGATTTAGATCTCAACTTTTATGCATATCATTATTACCGGTTTAAGGCCCCATGTACCCTGCAGCTGCTAAACTGAAGTTTAGGAGCAGGTGGGCATTTTTTTCTGAAGTCCCTGAACTCTCCCCTGTTATCCTGTCTGTCCATGTACATAGTCTTTTTAGAGGTGTTTACAGGCAGCTAAGATTACTGGCATTTCTCTGAAAGCACAAAAACTGTGCTCAGGACATAAGTTTACCAGCATTTAAAACGCTTCTAAACACATCCAAATGTTAGGCATGTTTATTACTTCAGCATTTATTCATTTCAATGCCCAGAATAAATTAAATTACAATTCTGGCCAATGAAATAAACTCCCAGACACCAAATGCAGCATTTACAATAAACCAGTGTACATGAGGCCTAATGCTCCGATCACTGATATATTACAGACATTAGTCACCATGACATGTAATGAACTTGTGCAGATAGTATAAAATAGCATGCTGCAGAAAACTGGCAACCAGCTGCACACAGAATGCAGCCTCGCTGTGTCCAGAACTAAACCAGTTATTGCAATATGGCTTCAGCTCTGCTCTTCACCCACAGGAAAGGTCCCACTGGTTTTGTCACCTAGTCTGAGGGACCAAGTGAAGAAAGGTTACCTGCACACCAAGGATACCTCATAATTGGTCCAAAGCTTGTTTTCGTGGTCACCTGATAAACACAAAGGCAAAGATTTTGCAGCCACCCAGGGCCCCTTCATCAGGCACTTGCCTGACGAAGGGGCCCTGCATGGCTCTGAAAGGCTGCCTTTGTGTTTCATGTGACCACGAATTAAAGCTTAGGATCCATTTTGAGGAATCCTTTGTGTGGTGGTAACATTTCTTCACTTGGATTGTCTGCGGTTCCCATCCTGTGGTCACTACAGCTCCCAGCAATACTATATAGCCATTTTCAGGAACGTGTGCATTGGGAATACTGCGTTTTGGTCCTGTTTCTGGTCTGAGGGACCTCTCCTGCGAGTGGATAGCAGAGCTGAAGCCATCTTGCATTGCCTGCTTACGTTTTGGTCACAGTGAGTCAACGATCTGTGTGCAATCAGTTGTCATTTTCTGCAGCACTTTGTATCATAAGTTGCTCCTACTAGAAATCCAGTGCTGTCCTGTGCACTCTGCAGTCTGATCTCCAACAATGTTATCAGGAAGGGTTTTAGAATAAAAGAACTCCTATGTTATGGAAAAGAGAAGGGGGTGGTGGGTTAGTAGTTCTCTTCTATGGTGACAGCTCTGCTCTTCTAAAGATATGGTACAGCAACCGAATGTGGTCACCTTAGGGCAGAAAGACTTACTGTGATCGGCAGCTTCAATGTAAAATCGGAAGGCTTGGAATGAGGAAGGGAGCTGGGTAAAAGTCAGGATTTGCATTTTCTGTTGGTTTTCTGCTTAAAATAAATGAAAAAAAAAAAAAAAAAAGGTATGTAGTCATGGTGAAAATCCAGCCATACAGTCCCTTCACTGTGCTCTTTCCAATGTCAGTGCCTTATTATTGATGTGTTCAGAAATATTAAAGTTAATCTGTACTGAGAGCATATGTATGCTGCCATTTCCAACCTCCATTGAAAATGTTTGCTGCTTAGATGTCCACTGATCGGTGGCTTTTAATATTTTTAGTCACTAAACCAAAACAAGCGTGCAGACCAGAAATGCTGATTTGCAAATTTTTTTTGAGGTCAGGCAGTACTGCAGCCAGGCATTCTGCATTTTCCTAATTGGATTAGCAACAGTAGTCTTATAAGGAGGAGTTATTAAAATTATTTCACATAATTTATTATGGAATACATAAATTCATAGTGTTGATAAACCACATTATTTTGAATAAAAAAAAGAGAAACTACTTGCTATGAAACTGCTACTCCCAGCGTAGGTTAGAGCAGTGTTTCTCAACCTTTTTTCAGTCAAGGTACCCTTTAAAATTATAGACAGTCCCGAGGCACCTTTTACAATTATGGACAGTCTTGAGGCACCCTATTCTAAAAATGGGGTGCCTCAAAACTGTCCATTTTAAAAGAGCACCTCATTCTAAAATGTGGAAAACTATTGTAATAGTTTTATATAACGCAGCAACTTCCACACATGTAGGACACCCAACATTAGAAGTGATTTATTCTTCCAAGGAAATACACTTTTGCACACTGGTTCTGACCAATGTTTCCCCTCTCCCTCAGTTTTTATACATTACTGAGCTAATGTGACCCCAGCACTGATGGAGAGGGGCAGGGGAGGGTCAAACTAGGATTCTGTGCAGGCAGCTGACATCCTCTTATCAACTCATAATGTCATTGGTTGTCAGGATGCAGGCGGTAGAAGGTAGTAATGGTGTACAATGAAAACCCGTGGCTTGTTCCAGCCGCTGGCTTGTATACAAGTTTTGGGCAATTTGTAGACATTTTGCCAAGGCACCCCTGAAGAAACTTCATGCCCCCCCCAGATCATATTTTGTTTCTGGCTACCAACCATTACTGCATAGACTTTTTTAAATCACCAGTAGTTACATTATACAGTTAAGAACGGGGCTTATTTTCTCAGAATAGGTGCAGGAACTCTCCTGTTCCGAATCACCTTTTGTCTCTGCCCCCTACCAACCTCCAAGCACTGTCCCTTGGATCCACCATCAATACTGCCCCTTTTTGAGAATACAGAAACAAGTATCAATTTGTATGGAATTTGTTATTGACAACAAGAAAAGCAGTAAAAATCGATCCCCTGTAGCCAGCAACAATAGACTCCCCCTAGCAGCAATAGAAACAATAGATCTTCCCACAACAATGGACTACCCCAGCAACAATGGACCCCAAAAACAAAATACCACCCCTTCAATAATAGAGCTCCAGCAGCCAGTAGCAATAGACATCTCCCTTAACAGTAGATTCCCCAGCAACAATACATCCCCTAGCAGTCAGCATCAATAGACCTTCCAGCGCCCCTTGCCATTACATGCATTCATTGCTGGAGGTGCCAGAACTTTTTTTTTTTTTTTGCAGAGGATGGTGATCTCTCAAAGACCCCATGCAGCTGTGTATGAGCTACAGATACAGAGTAGGGGTAGCTCCTCTGACTAAGCCAGTTGTAGTTTGTTGTGAACATTGCTGAACAGCAGAAACTCAAATTAGTTCACAATGTGGTATTAAAGCTTTAAGGTTCTCCCTTGACGGCACCACGTGCTGGCTGCACGTGGTAAATAGGAAATATGTACCTGACCATTTGGATAAAGGAAGAAAATACCATGGTATTATGCCCACATCCCACCAATATATATAACCTGAAACATTTTGTAGCAAAGGGACTGTAGGAGAGCATACAGGTAGTGGGTGAATCCAACAAAAGAGAAAATATACCATAAATTGTCAAATCTATTGTACAAAATTTAAAAAGGACATAGTACTGACTGCCCATGTAATATACCCAAATTTATTTCACATCTGTACTACAAAGAACATTCCTGTTCCATATAAGAAGCTTGATACGTTTCAAAAAACCCCTTCAGGAGTAACCCCCATGATAGATGCATGGTGTACATAAAATTATACAAAAACTACCACTATAATCTTGTAATGTATGATTTTGTGTCCCACTACTACTTGATGACCATGGACACATAGACACCAGTTGATGCACCTACTTTCTACAAGGGCATACCGCACTCATATGGGTGATATTTTATGGTATTTGCTGGTGCCACATGTGTGAATTTGTGTGATCCTTTTATATGCTTCCTGTTCATGTATGCGGACTCGCTGGAATAAGGTCTTAACTGACCCATGTTCTTGGACATCATATGTTCAGATGTTCTCCTGAAGAAGAAAGGGAGCGTTTTTTAAACGCATCAAGCTTCTTATATGGACCTCCTTTGTAAAAACAGGAATGGTGTCTTTAGTACAGATGTGAATTATACCTAGGTGTATTGCATGGGTATGGTCACTACTATGTCCTTTTTTAAACTTTTGTACAATAAACTTGGCTTTTTATGGTGTATCTTTTTCTTTTGTTGGCTTTGCTCACTACCTGTATGCCCTCCTACAGTTCCTTTGCTACAAAATGTTTAGTGTTATTTACCTGACCAAAAAGAGATTAATAGGCCAGGATATAGTTTAAAATATACATGTAAAACATTACACATTCTCTTTCATTTTTTTTCTTCTTTTCATGTATGCCTTTGGAATATTAGTTACTCTTTGATGAATTAAAGTAAAAATTAACTGCCTGTATGTTTGTCTTTATCGTTGAGGCTTCGTGTTCTTATATGGTCTCCTGTCATTTTAGGTGAAATCTGTAAAAACGGGCTCCGTCTTTTGGACGATATGCTGCTGTTTGTCTTATTTTTACATGGTAAGTTCATGTCAGAAACTTTTTCTGTGTTCTACAATGTCCACAATCCAGCATCACTCTTTTGCTTTCTAACATCTTTAATGTTGTTTTATGCAAAATGCTTAGAGCTTTGTCTAGAATGTTGGCCAGGGCTGTCTAGCACCATTTCCATTCATGGTAGTGGTGCACCGAAATGAAAATTCTGGTGCAAACACTGAAAAAACGAAAATTCAAAATGCACTTGGCCGAAAACCAAAACCGAAATGCGCAGTTTTTAAAAATAAATATATATTTTTTTGAAAAAAATACTTTGATTTAAAACAAAAAATATATACCCCAATTTTTTTGTAAAATATGAAAGAGGATGTTACAGCGAGTAAATAGACACCCAACATGTCACACTTTAAAGTTGTGCACACTCGTGGAATGGCGTGAAACTGTGGTATTTAAAAATCTCCATGGGTGATGCTTTAAAACTTTCTACAGGTTAGCAGTGTAATGTTACAGAGGAGGTCTAGTGCAAGAATTATTGCTCTTGCTCCGACGTTCGTGGCGATACCTCATGTGTGGTTTGAACACCATTTAGATATGTGAGGCTGACCTACGTATGCGTCCACCACTATGTGCGAGGACGGGGGCAATTTAAACGTTTTATAAAAAATTTATTTAATGGGGTTTTGTGTTTTTTGGGGGTTTTTTTGGTTTTTATTTTTGTTTTTTGTGTTTTCCTTTTAAAAAAATTTTAATCACTTTTATTCTTATCACAAGAAATGCATGCATCCCTTATGATAGAAATAATTAGTGGCAGGTCCTCTTTATGGATAGAGATGGGGTCAATAGGACCCCATATCTCTCCTCTGCAATGTAAAGCATTGGATCAAAAAAAAAAGCATTGATCTAGTGCTTTAAGAAATAAAATAATATGGCCGGAACGGGAAGTGACATCACTCCGGTCCGCCAAGGGCATAGAGATGTGTGGCAGCCATCTTTCCTTCACTCATCTCTATGCCCAGCTCCGGGATCGATGGTTTCTCAGGTAAGACTGAACTACCTAGCGGCTGCGAGGGGCCGGGGTTTTTTCGGCACCTGTATTGGTGCTTTTTTTCATTACGACTGAAAGGGGTGTTTTTGGCCGAAGCGTTTCGGCCACCAAAATTTCGGGGCATCCCTAGTTCATAGCATACGTATGCAGTTTTTTAGGTTTTGATCCAGTCAAAAAAAGTAGTGTTTAGGCTCTGAGATGCACAGCAACAATGAACTGTGGCCATGAACAATAGAGGACAGTCTGACATGCAAGCATGATCCCAATCCTTTGGGGCATTTTCGCTAGATTTCCTATGCCTGAGGTTATATTCACATTTCTTTACCATAACACAAAATTTTGTTACCTTACCAAACTGTGGCGCATTGCAGTGCCATTCATTTTGAATGTCGCCAAAGCATCTTACAAGCACACCTCAACATATGCTTTTCAGTGCACCTCCAAACACAGACCTGATCCAACTGGGCGTTGTGATATGTTAAGTTGAAAAAAAATAAACCAATGCACTACTTTAAGAGCCTAGAATTTGGTGCAAATAAATGGGCTGCCTTATTTCAAGACACATTGATGCGCTGCAAAGCATCAAATCTTAACACGAATGGCTGCCTTAGCTGACCATTCATGTTTGATTAGTGAAGTCTGTGTACTGCAAACACCTAGTATTTGTAAAGCAATTGCTATCAAAAATGGTTTAGCTTCTTCAAAGTGGAAAAAGAATAGCGTTTTCCTCCCCTACCTTGTCTTCTCCGATGCCGTTACGGCTTTGAACTTTTGACTAGTGCCGATGATATCCGTGTAAGATACTTCTCAGATCATTCACAATTCAGGGCTAGGTGTATCTGACCTGCAGTTGTTCTGCAGAAAACCTAACCTGTTCAAAGAAAACCTAAGCCCATCGACACAAGCTCTTAGGGTGTTTTAAACCATTCTATAGACTTCAGATTCCCACTTAACTGTTTTCATTCATAGGCCAGGTAAAGGGATTGAATTATAATGTAACTGCAATTTTATTGTTTTGATGTTGTTTTCTTTGCTTCCTATCTTCTAGGTGTCTGCCTGGGGTGGCTATGTGTTTATTATCAATCTTATTCCACTTCATGTGTTTGTGTTGCTTTTGATGCAACGTTACAGCAAGAGAGTCTACATAGGTAAGCAGCTACGAGTGAAAACAAAGATTTACCACATTTTTTTTTTTTTTTTCCCCTTGCAAAAAAAATCCCACTTGAAGCTGAATAGCAGAAATGTTCTTTCTGTCAGTTACCTTTACAAAATGCCATTGCCGGAACATGTTTTGTTGCAGTCAACCAGATAAAAAAGTATTTATATTACTTTACTGTGCTGTTGTGCTTCAATGAACGATTCAGTGAAATCCATTACCCATTCATTAAATTTCCACAGTGACTCTACACCATGTCAGTAACTTTGACTAACATGCCAAGTCTTTCCATATACCAGCTCCCAATGACTATACCTGTCAGTTAGCAGTATGCCAGACATTGGGATAGATTTGCTCAAACCTGAGCGTGTAGAATCTGGTGCAGCTCTGCACAGAAACCAATCAGCTTCCAGATTTTATTGTCAAAGCCTAATTGAACAAGCTGAAGTTAGATGCTGATTGGCTACCATGAACAGCTGCACCAGATTTTGAACTCTCCAGTTTTGGTTAGTCAACCCCATTGTGTTATGTAGCAGTGTGCCCCTAAACTCTTCATGTTTGCCAATACGCTGTCTTGGTGTGGAACCTCATTTCTGTTGCTTAAGAAGATCATCTCCTGTACATTTAAAGTCAGGGGTGTTTAACCCGCGGGCCGCATGCAGCCTGGGCCCTTCTGGAAGGACACCCCCTCCCACATAGACTACATTCATATTG
The DNA here is from genome assembly GCF_062004578.1 of Staurois parvus. NCBI lineage: Eukaryota > Metazoa > Chordata > Amphibia > Anura > Ranidae > Staurois > Staurois parvus. The sequence continues at coordinate 3,539,630 of NW_028317817.1, read as the reverse complement.
GTGATTAGCACCGGTGCGGAATTAAGCTGCAGTTCTACCTGTGGCTCTCAGCAGGTAGGTACTGCTGACAATCCCGTTCACTATGACAGTTTGCCAGCAGCCTCACCTATTCGCAACTCTCTACACAGCCAGCGATTACCTGCGGTGATCACTGCTGTATGCACTTTGTGTCCCATAGCGGTCACCACAGGTAATCGCTGGCTGCGCAGAGAGCTGCGAATAGGCAAACTAGCCCGGGGTCCGCTCCTACAGCAGCAGCTCATCAGCTATCCTTATTGTTAATGCATTATATGTGCAGCCCAAGACAATTTCTCTTCTTCCAAAGTGTCCCAGGAAGTTCAAAAGGTTTGACACCCCTGTGTAAAATGATTCTGATCTGTGTAAATTAATTTTATGATACATCTTGTACTTGGTTTGCTGCAAGCATGTTATTCAGATTCCCTGCCAAAAAGGGCATACTTGGCTTGATTGCTTGGTAGCAGAGTTTTTGTGCCAGGTTACAATCTCTTTTTTACAATTTTTTTTTTCCTTTAAATTCTCAACCCTAATACATTTTCTGAATAAATGTTTCAGGCCAGGTTAGGTCTTTTTAAGGTATGACAGCCAAAGTAATGTCCTCGCAAATACCTGTTATTCCATCTGACAGAATAGAATGCTTACTAACATTATGAATGTCATTATGTACTCTTCTCTTGCCTTATGCCAACAGTGTGAAATAATGTTGCTCCTAGCTAGTGCAATTATAGTGGAACTGAAATATAGGTTGTGGCTCAAGTTGGCTTTTAAACAGTATGGGGTGGATTTTAGGTTGGGGATTAGCACAATAGAAGAGATTAAAGTGACAATTGTTTTTCAGTCAGAGTTTTAATTCTTTAGAATGTAGATATTAGGATACAGTGATGAAAAGAGAAGTATGGACTTTAGGGAAAAAAAAACACATTATACTCACCTAGCTGGATGCAGCATCAATCCGAATCTGCATCTGTCCCTGCTGGCTCTGCACAGAGAACTAAGCGATCAAACACAGCAGTCGCTCAATTCTCCCCCTCCACTCTGTGCAGAGAGCCAGGGCTCTGTGTGTGAATGGACACAAGCTGCTTGCTGTGGAGGCACCCAACAGACAGGAGTAGCCAGGAGAGCATGTGGGGGACCAGAGAGGAGGAGGATCTGGGCTTCTCTGTGCAAAACCACTGCACACAGTATAGACATGATTATTATTTTACAACAAATTAACCATTAGAATTGCTTTAAATAGAAGCTGTCTGACAAAGTGAAGTACATGAAGGCCTAGTTCACACTGGCATTGAAAGCAGGCATTTGTGAGGGGCATTGTTAACGCTATGCAAACACCTATTGACCTGATACTATGGAGAGCACAGTGCTGTTCACATTATCCGAATATGAAGCGTTAGAGTCACAAAATTGAAGCCTTGTGTTGAGTCTGAAGTCTGAGTTTGAAGCCTTTCAACCCTTCCCATTCAAGTCCATGGTAATGCGCCACAAACGCACTGGCAGGCACGTTAATAACATTACAGTTTATTATAGAAGTTTGTGGTGCAGTTTTAAGGCATGTAAAACGCTTAGAAAACGTGTCAAAACTGTGCATAAGGTGTTTGGGGCTTGTAAAATGCTTGTCCAGTGCCCATACTAATGCTATAGGAGTGTTTTTGTTAAGAGTTAGAAATTTAGTCAAGTGAGAAAAAGCCGTGAAAGATCTCAAAAAGCAACACATCATGCTGTGATCTAAAGAAATTCAAGAACAGATGAGCAACAAAGTAATTGACATGTATCAGTCTGGAAAGGGTTGCAAAGCCATAAGGCTTTGGGACTCCAGCAAACCACAAGGCATTATCCAAAAATGGAGAAAACTTGGAACAGTGGTGATCCTTCCCAGGAGTGGCTGGCCACCAAAACTACCCCAAGAGTACAATGACGACTCATCCAGGAGGTCATAAAAGAACCCAGAACAACATCTTGCCTCAGTTAAGGTCAGTGTTCATGATTCAGCAATAAGAAAGAGACTGAGAAAAAATGGCATCCATGGGAAATTTCCAAGGCGAAAGCCACTGCTGACCAAAAAGAACACAAAGGCTTGTCTCACATTTGGCAGGAAAAAAAGCAAAGACTTTTGAGCAAATATTCTGTGGACTGATGAGACAAAAATTGAACTTTTTTGGAAGGTGTGCTTCACATTACATCTGGCGTAAAAACTGATACAACATTTCATAAAAAGACATGGTGGTGGTAGTGTAATGGTCTGGTCTGCTTTGCAGCTTCAGGACCTGGGCGATATGCCGTAATTGATGGAACAATGAATTCTGTGCTCTATCAGAAAATCCTGAAAGAGAATGTCCGCCCATCAGTTCCTGACCTCAAGCTCATGCTCACTTGGGTTATGCAGCAGAGGGGGTTCAGGGGACAATTACTTTTTCACATAAGGCCAGGCAAGCTTGGACAGCTTTTTTTCCCTTAAATTAAATTCTCATTTAAAAACTGCATTTACTTGCATTATCTTTGTGTGGTATTAACATTTTTTGGATCTGAATCATTTAAGTGTGACAAACATACAAAAAATAAAAAAAGCAGCAAGGGTGCAAATACTTACAGCACTGTAACTGCACTCCTGTGATCCATAGGAGAAGTACATCTAAAATAGCTTTGGCTATACTTCTCCTTTAAAGCAGATGCAGATTTGTAATTGTACAAGCAGTGTGCAGTTGGCGGATAGTATTCGCTCTTTTCATCTTTGCTGCAGTTATCAGAACTTCAACGACCTAGCATTTCATTGCTTTCTAAATGTGGTACTTTCACATTTCATCATGTTGTTGTATTAGGTTCTTTGGAAATGGTTGGTTCTCGTCAGCTGTAGATTGGAGAGATATTGGTATTGTGTTAGGTGAAATAAGGACCTCTATATGGCAAGTTTAGAATTTAGTTTATCTCCTGCTCGTTTTTTTTCTCTTTAAACATAAGTCACGTTGACATAGCTGACCTATAAGATTAGACCACTCTACGGATGTGATTGGTTTTATATTTTTCCAACAGTTTACCACAGCCTTCTCTCTGAAAAAATTCTGTGATTATTAAAGTAAAAATGACTATAGAAATACATCATCATGCTTGCGACTTTGTGCTTGCATACTTGGCTGCTCATGCAGGTTTGCTGTTTTGTTTTTTTTTTTGTTTGTTTGTTTTTTTTTTTTACAGCTGTGGTTTTTGAAAAGGTAAACGATTCAGAAATGAATTTAGAAAATTCCTGCTAGTGACATTACTGCTAGATTCTGAACTTCACAAAATGCTTCCTGTGTGAATAGGTAGAATCTACATGGGGTTGCTTCTCTCTAGCATAAAAAAGGCTGCTGTAAGGGACACATTGCTGTTATGAACTAGAAGATGTTTTATAAAATCTGATCGCTCTACAACTTTGTAATAATTCTCTCACAGGCACAATAACATGCATGAAGGCAGGCTACCCGTTCATGTTTGTCTTAGTCTTTTCACAAAGAGAACAAATGAGGGCTTGTGATCATAATTCAATAGTATACATCTCTTTTAATCCTGACGTGCAATGCCATCAGCAACCTCAGCCATTTGCCACTTACCAACAGCAATCAATAGGGCACTTGTCTGACACCTATATATATTACCTCTCTAGTTGAGAAGCATTTGTCCTTCTAACACAACCTTTCACTCTCCATTGTTTGGCATCTTTGATAAATCGAACAGTAGTGTGCAACAGATTAACTTTGCGTATGAATTGTATTAAAGGACAAGTTCACCTTTCGTAACACGCTACGTTTTACACCCATATTCAGGGTGTAGCATGTTACTGTAGCACCCCCCCAAATCCCCTTTTGTGACCGCAAGTAGGGGATCTTCTCCCTCTGCTCGTTGTCACAATTTTTAAAAAAGTTGTGGCTGTCTGGGGCTCACGTCATTCATTCACAGAGTTATGTGAAAACTGCAAGTACGGACAGCCTTTGCAGCTGTTAGCTTCTCAATGAACTACAATGGCTCTGTTGAGCATTCTGGTAGTTCATTGATTCTTCCTGCCAGTGTGAAACTACTTGCCCCTTTGAGGTATGGACAGATTGCTTACACTGACAGTCTGCAGGAGTCCTGCGTGGCACCCACGATCTGCTGATCCAGGTGCCATGCTTTCCAGACTCCTACAAACAAATGGTAAAGGCACATTTTTTTTTTTTTTACCTGTGAAAAACTGTGAATTTATGTATTTAAAGTTAACTTATCCTTTAAGCCCCCATTCACACTCATTTTTCCAGCTTGTTTCTCTACACCTGCCTACGCTCAACATGCAGAATGCCATGTTAATTGTACGTTTCGTCGCCTTAAGCTCAATGCCCTACACTCGAAAGCACATGAGCTTTTTTGAGTGTATTCAGGTGGTTTTGCCTCCGTAGACTTCAATAGGTTCACCTGTAAATGTGTTGTTGGTGTGTGATTTTGCTTCTGGAGAAAGCATCCCCCCTCCTCTAGAACTGCTCTCCTCTCCTTACCAAGCTCAGACAACAAAAGCCTTAGGCTTGACACACATGTAAATACTTAAATGCCCCCCCAAAAAATGCTTCAAAATTACTATTATTATACAGGATTTATATAGCGCCAACAGTTTGCTCAGTGCTTTACAATATAACGGGAGACAATACAGTTCAATACAAGAGGGTTAGGAGGGCCCTGCTCCTTGGAGCTTACTAGTCTGCTTATGCACTGCTCAGGTGTGAATGCAGGCTAAGGCATTGCATATGCAGAAATAGCTAGCTTTCATTTTTGCTCCTGATTTTGTTTCTTGGTCGCTTATTTGCTTCAGCGTATAAAAAGCAGCAAAAGCCCATTTACACAAGTCAGACTTGAAATCTATCACGATTGCATTTTCCTGTCACAATCTCGATTTTCAGGCAGGACTGCAGGTTTCCATTACACATCCCACAAATATAAATGGTAGTATTGGGTCCAACCACATCTGTGCATTGTCTTGCATAGTGACATACCCAGCCTGGAGCTAGCACAGTTTCTGGAGGTTAGGCATTGGTAGATGGCTGTCAAGGCAACATTCACCGTGAAGTTTTAATTTTGTACTGCTGAAATTTCTCCAAGACTTAAAGTAATCCAAAAATCTAATTTTCTTTCTTTTTTTTAAAAAAAAGGTCATCATACTTACCTGCTCTGTGCTATGTTATTGCACAGAGAACACTCCTGCTGCTTTTCTGGCAGTCTCCCACCAATGCTGTTTCCTTCTCCCTGCTCTGGGTGGCTCCTTAGCAAGACAGGTGGTGGGACAGGAAAAGTTGTGGGGTGTTTTTACTTTATTGCAGAGAATTCATTAAAGTAAAAAAATCTTTCAGACTTTAAAACCACTTTATTGCATGAAAGTACATGCCCACGCATGTGGTTTAATGACTAATGCTCTGATAAAAGTAATTACGTGCAAGTCTGTCAACTAAGGCTGTCTTTCGCATGCTTTCCAAGCCAGTTCAATATCCTACTTTAAGGACCCGCTTGTTACGGTTTATACACTACACATTTATATTTGAACATCTTCAGTACATTTGTAATGGTGCCTGTAAAGCCCAGCTGAACCTTCAGTTTCAGTTGGCTAAATAATTAATGGTGCATCAAAACAAACTATGTTCAGTATCTATTTTCCTTCTAAAGGAGCCATATCCTGAGTAGAAAAGCCTCTCTTCTGCCAGCATGCTACTTAGTGGGAGCCTTGTTCTGTGTGGAAGCAGTGGTCTCATTACAGATGTTCAGAACACCCCCCACTAAATCAGGCCCACAGATGTTCAATCAGCATGGATCGTACTCCCCATTGAAAGAGATCAATACTTCCCCACAAAGACCCAGTCTGCAGAATGCTGGCAAGGGGCAGACTTTTTTTTACTCCAGGCTGTGTATGACTTATAAAGAAAACCAATGATAACCCTTTGCTCGTCTTTTTGCTTTCATGCAGCTGGAACATTAACATTGGCCTTTAAGGGAAAAAGTACATTTTTAGCCTAGGTAAAAAAATCTCGAGACCACCACCCTCTGACCCTCGCATCCAGAAACTTAAAGTAGCGATCTCTGTTGTGAAGAAACCCGTTTCTACTGTCTGGGACTGCTGTGGTGTGTTCATATAGGTGTTTGCAGATACATGCATTAAGCTGAACTTAAGAGCTAGACTGACTGGCCGTTATTTCATGTGCCTCAGACTTTGCTCCCCCCATCTCCAGCTTCTATATGCATCCAAGGGATGATGGTCTCCATAGATAGTACATACTGCACTATTTCAAACAAAACCAATCTTATAGTTCTAGTGATTGTAAAAGATAGGTGGTAGTATTGAAAGTAAGCCACAAGGAATTTCCTGAAATTTGTGATGATCAGTAAGGGTCACAAAGTTAAAAGTGGAACTAAAAAAAAAAAAAATAGGTTTGCGAACAGAAGAAACATACTATGCCTCATAGTCTTCCCTCCTGTTTATACTAGCTAAGTGTATGATTTACGACATCTGCCAAGATGAATTGAACCCCTACGCATGTACTGGAGTGACCCAATCTCAACCCAGAAGAAGGCCTGCAGATGATGCAAGTAGCCGGCTGGGAACTCCTAGACACTGCAGCACTGGAGTGGCTTTGAGTATAGTTTTTGCTTTAAATAATCAATGAATGGTATAGATATTTATAGGTTTCCCTATTAGTATATACAAATTGACATGCTGATGAATGTTCTGTTATTGGGATTCATCAAAACAATGGTGCCTGCCCACATTGACAGTGTATGACATATACAGCCATGAACAAATTTGTTGGTACCCATCCACAAAAAAAAAGAACCCACAAATTTATCTTAAAAAAATTTGAGACTGACAAAAGTAAATGGCACCCATCATCGCTTATTCCATATGTAATAATAAAAAAAGACTGCTGTTCGTTTTGCTATTTAACAGAATATTTTAAATAATAAAACAAACTAATGAAAATGGCATGGACAAAAACAATGAGATCCTTTTTAACCCAGTGTTTATCAATATTTTTTCAGCCCAGGCACCCTTTAAAATTATGCACATCTTTGGGCACACCGCTCAAAAATGTAAAAAAAATTAAATGTTTCTTACCATTAATTGGAGGCTGAGATGATACACACAACCACTCTTTTCTGGCAGGAATGAATGAGAGACAGACACGAAGTGCCTGGTCCACAGCCTGCAATGACTCCAGCATTTGTGTCAGAAGCAATAAAACCCCTCAGCATTGGTGCAATAATAACCACCAGCATTAATGTCATTAAAAAAAAAAAACACTGATAATTTTCTAATTTCATTGAGCTCTTCACAGATTTAAGGCACCCCATGCTAGACACAGCAAAACAGCCCCTAAACATAATGTCAACTTCTCCATGTTTCACAGTAGGTATGGTGTTATTTTCTTTGAAATCTTCATTTTTTTTCACCTGTGAACATAGAGCTGATGTGGCTAGCCACAAATTCCAGTTTCATCTCGTGTTTCAAAAGTGGAATCCTCCTTGGCGGTCATCTTTTGAGCCCACTGTTGCTCAAGAAGCAGTGGATGTGTGAACATAATGCTGAAATACCTTGACCTTGGAGTTCAGCTTGTATTTCCTTGGAAGTTTTCCTTGGCTCTTTGTATACCATTATCCTTCTGTTCAGATTTCAGATCCATTTTTCTCTTATGCCACGTCCAGAGGAGTTCGGTATACTCCCACAAACCTTAAACCTTCATTCTCACCAGTGCAGCTTTGAAATTGCACTACTTCATGCAGCTTCAATGCTGACTATTCAGTGCCAGTTCATTGTGTCTTGCTGACACTCTGTGCAACTTCATTTAAAAGATATGGCAAATTTGCAAAGAAGTCGTACAAAAATGGTGCAGGAACCTTTTCCAAAGTAGCTGTAACTTTAGTCTCACTGATTTGGAGAGTTCCATTGCCACTAATGGAGTGTGACTTGTCATGCAACTTTGAACGCTCAAGTCACCTAGCAAGTCGCACTGGTGTGAACCAGGGCTCAATGTCTTAACAATTGCAACTGTAGTCACAGGAACATCAAGCTGCTTGGAGATGCCATAGCTTTTCCCTTTGACAGTCTAGTCTAAAATTTGCCTTCTGTTCTTGGACAACTGTCTTCCTTGCTTTCTCTGGTCAGTGTTCATTGTGGCGCATACAATGATGCCAGGCAGCAGACTTTTCTCCTTTTAAATAGACTGATTACAGGATTGAGGATGTGATACCGATGACAGAAAACAAATTGAAATATCACAGTAATCTATTTATAATTTAATCTAGGGGTACCAACAAATCTGTACAGGCCATTTCAGAACATCTTGGTAGAATAAACATTTGTTTATCACATTGCACACGCTTTGCTTTATGACATATCAAAGGCATTTTCAGGAGGTATGAAGCAATGTTTCAATGAGCTTTAGGAGTACCAAGAAATTTGTCCACATCTGTAACGGGGGGGGGGGGGGCGCAACAGCTCTGCACGTCAAGCATGCAATGGTATAGCACTCTGCTGTTGCCATTAATACGTGCATATAGAGTAGCTAAGTAGCTACTGCTGCTGTATGAGTTACAAACCAATTATGATGTGCTATTTTCCCAAATAAACACTCAGGAAATGCTCGTGCAGTCCCAAAATATATACATTTTCTTGAGTGTAACACATAATTTGACTTTGATCTGACATTTAACAGGGCCATAGAGAAAGGTATACATTTTACTTTTAAAAACTGCAGTCACTGATCATCTTTCACTGAACAGTAGGATACCACTGGGAGTCTGGGAAGATGTTTTTATACAGTGAACAGTCAGCAAGTGATTAAAGGATTCTGGTAGCTTACACACTTTGGAAGGAGCTGCTCTCGGTAGTGAGCCCTTTTTCCTAAAAATTCAGCTTTTAAATACACTACAAATCAAAGTACTTTTCCAATGAAGCACTATTAAATAGTTTCTTTTTCAGCAATAGTAAGTAATCCGGATAAGGAAGTATTTATGCAGCATCCAATCCTTAGGACAGGAGTAGTACAGTTTGTAGTTTCCATGATGTTAAGGCTTGGAGCAACTAAAAAGGACTGAATAAAGCATAAAGGAAGACTTTTGATTAAGTTGCACCTGTGTCAAGTTTTATGTACATGAAAATATTCACTTCTTTTGGCAATAAAAGCATTTTAAAACAAGCCCTGGCTGAACTCTGTAGCTACAGACATTGTGGCGAAATTTGGTTCTAATTCTGAAACACTAAAATCACAGCACCTCCAATTTTTTTTTTTTTGTAGCATCTTCACCACTAGTCACCTTATGTAAACCAAGTGCTTGTAAGCTGTTAGAAAGTTGCTGAATGTGATTTTGAATTTTCTGTTGTGATTTTAAGTGACTTTACAGTACAAGCCGCTACATAGGCCAGTAAGGGCTTGCTTTAGCGATTTTACTGCACGTTGATTGCTGCATGTTTCCATTACTACTGGCTTCCTTCTGAAAATGATAAATGCTTGGCTGTGTTAGTCTTGACCTATTTTGAGTCTCAGACTTGTAATATGCATGTTGTAAATGCGTGTCAGGACTCCTTTTCTATGTGCATGCTCCAGTTCAGCAGACAAAATTGAAATCAAAGCGTTAGACACCCAGGGAGCTAACACTCCCAAAGGCGAGATCAGCAATTGCAGTCTCCAAAAATAAAAACATCTGACAGGCATAATTGTTTTTATGACCGAAGAAGACCCTATTGGTCTTTTCTGGCATAATTGCTTCCCTTTCCTTGCCCATGCGCAGCTCGGTGTTCATTTTTGGCACTGGTCTGTGCTTTAATTCCTTGGCAAGCATTGATCCTGGCTATCTTAATGGACTACAGAGCGACTTTCCTAGTTATGGAGAAGAGCAAAAAAGTGTTATGTAATCCTAACACACTGTTATGCAGTTCTAAGGCTGGCCATACTTTGATACTTTGGTCATTTTTATTTTCATTCAACCAGTGGGTAGAACAAAAAAAAAGACCCGATTCCTCCATCCATACATTTGAGGTGGATGGGGGGAATCACTCCCACTGTGCCATTTTGTTCTGATGGTGGAGAGCCTTCCCCACCGTCAGAACACACTGATCAGTGTTACCAGCTATAATATCCTAGTATCTGCATTGGACAGTTTCCCCTCTATTACTTTTCTGGGGACAACCCAAAATTTGGGATTTTCTTTACTTTCAATGATAATGGTAAACAGGACAAATAGAGAGGGTGAATCTCCTTAACTGGGGGCACAGACAACAATACAAACGGACAGGTATTTTAATCCATCTCCCCTCTAAAACTAAAGAAAAAGTTTTGCGTTTAGTTATACTTTAATGTTCAGATGGAGACATTGGCTTGGCATACTTACCAAATACTAGAGTACAAGTAACCAAAATAAAGCTTGTAAGGGTAAGACCAATGAAAGCAAAGTTTCAATTACTTGCTAAGGGTTACTGCACTTGTGTGTGTCAATACCAGGGGTGGGCAAACTTTTTGACTTGAGGGCCGCAATGGGTTCATATATTGGACCCGAGGGCCGGACTAGCTGCTGGCCGGCCCAGCCACTACCATGCCATCCATAGTAAGTATAGTAATATTCCCCCATAGTAAGCATAGTAATTCATCCCCCCTATAGTAATTCATCCCCCCTATAGTAATTCATTCCCCATATTGTGTCAATTCACTTACCTTTGCTCCGCGCGTTCCTCTCGCCGTGTTCCCGCGTCATTCCGGTCTTCAGGGCGGACTGTGAGAGGAGAGGAGTTCATCACGCTGCCCCGCCTACATCCTGACAGCCAATGTTTGCCACGCTCCGCAGGCCGGATTAAAAGGTCCGCCGGGCCGTAGTTTGCCCATTGCTGGTCTATACTATGTTATCAGATAAACTAAAAAAAAACATTTGACTGCATTTTCACCTGAATGTCAAACGCGCAACAAAATACACAAAAATGTGGATCATGGGTTGCACTTGCAGTGCCATTAATTGTTAATGGAACCCGAAGTGCAGGTTGAATGGGCAGCCCTTGGGTTGACGTGTGTCAACACTATGCTTAGGTGTGAATGGGGCCTTATTGTTTTGGGTTTTCCTATTTTAATAGGCTAGAATTGCCACATCTCATGTTTTGTGATAGAATGCTTCACTATTATTATAACAAAAAAATATATATTCTCTTTCTGTACTCTAAGAAATGTTACCATAGTGATCTTAAGTAGCCATATTCAATAGCAGCTGCTGGTGGAGACCGGATAAATATAATTCTTTAGCACCTTATTGTAAAAGTTTAATTCCTGTACTGCACAACTGTTCTTAGAATTTTATGCTTTTAGGAAACAAAACAAAATGTATAGCAAACTACATTTCTGTTATGTTCTTGTGCTGGACTGCAGCATATTGTGTTCTTTGCGGGGAAAAAAAAACCATGGATGTATTACAAGAATACTTATTTAGGACTTTTTTTTTTAGGTGTTCTCACAGGGAAGATACAATAAATGCTAGAGATAAAGACCTAAAAGTCAACTTTAATTCACAGGTGTACCATAAAATATTTATCAAAAATGATCCAATTTATAAAGCTTCTGAAACTTCTGAGTCCGTGCATGCGTTATAGAGCTTCTCAGGTTTCTGGGCTCTCGGTGTGCTCTGAAAGTATCTGAAGCTATTTTCAGAATCTCTGGGTGCCTTTTATTTAGAAGAACCTGACAGGGTAGTAATTTTTTGCTGCTGCTGAAGCCTCATTTTTAAAGGTGTAAGTTCTGGAGCTGTAGACATTTCCCTCATTTCACTGCAGTCCTCAGACCCAGACCTAGAAGTGTCAGGGCATCAGATAGGGTCCTTTACACACAACTATCTTTTGCATCACAAAAAAAAAAATAACCCAAAACCCACATCCCTTCATATAGTTGTTTATATGACTGCTTTCAGTCCAGTTTACATCACTATTCATTATTATTATACAGGATTTATATAGCACCAACAGTTTGCACAGCGCTTTACAATATAAGGGAGACAGTACAATTACTATACATTTCAGTACAGAAGGAATAGGACTGCCCTGGTCGTGGAGCTTACAATCTAGTTTTTCTCATGTCCATTTTTTTTTTTTAAGGAAAAATCATAGTGAACAAAGGTATAAACAGGCGTAAACTGATGACATCCATTTATGTGTGACTTCTGAGTACGGGGCACACACCACCCTGGCTGTGCTGTCATTTGCTCCAGCATGTACCAATCACCGGGTCCCGGCCAATGAATTATGGCTGGGATCCACTGATCAGCAGAGCAAATGACAGGAGAGAGCTCTGTGTTGATAAACAACATAGAGCTCTCTGCTGACGCGGTATGTGCCTTTTTTTTGTCTCCCTACAAAGCAGGGAATAAAAACTGGCACATTGCTTAGTGAAAACAGCACACAGTAAACACATTTACACTTGTAGGCACACAGTTAACCCCTTTGCCCCTAAATGTTAACTGCTTCCCAGCCAATGTCATTAGTAGAGTGTCAGTTTATATTACTAGCACTGATCACTGTATTTGTGTTATGGGTGATGTCCATGTCACAGTTCCCACAAAGTATCAGTGTCAGAGTGCCCACCGTACTATCACAATCCCACTTTTCAGTCCCCATGCAGCGGTCAGAGCCATTTTATTTAGTTTTTCACCCATAGAAAGTGAATGGGAGCCAGTTGGCTATCAGCTGTATGGACTCACTTGTACAGTTTGACAGGTACACATGGTTGGGTCCACAGATGCGGCTGCAAAGCCTGTTCATCCTATGTGAATGAGCTCTAAGATTCACTAAGAAACACTAGTTGCTGAACTGGTGCTGGCTTCAATACTTTGAGTCGGTGCCCTGGGACAAGTGTGCAGATCGGGAAGGTCATACTAAAGTCAGAACCTGTTCTACAGCTTCTGTATCTGTAGCTTAGAAAGAACGGAGATGTTCTATGTGACAGCCTATGTGTTTCCACACACAGCCATACAATTTATTGTGTGAAAACCTGTATGCATTTGTTACACATAATAAGGTATCCGTCTGCAGGGTGGTTGCTGCGTTGGGAGAAAGATTTTCTTTCTTTTTTTTTTCTTTTTTTTTTGTCTTTTTTTCCATTCTTTCATACAGCTTTTTGTGTTTTGTGATTCCGGTTAATGTGTATGTTTACCTCTCTACAAGCCATTTCCCTGATGAATGTTGTATACTCCACTGTTTCCACAGGATGGCAGTCTAACAGTTATTATATAAAACTACTTTACACGAAATTATTTACAATTCAGCTTTCCTTAATAGGTTGATATGACATAAGTTAGTTTGTTCTAAGTGAAACCTCTTGTGCCAATGAGTTACATCTGCAGTGTAAATGAAAGCATTTATTCAGTTCAGAAATTTTCTCTCCATGACATTAGGCACAATTGTTCAGCAGCAAAACTGAAGGAAGTGAGATCAAATATGCACCATGTTTTTCTTGCCTTGGCATTTTTTTTTTTTTTCTTTCAAAGTGGCTTAAATTAAATGAAGCCCTGAATCGGTCATAGTGGCATGCAATGTTTTCTTTTAACTTTGTTTTACAACATGTTTGCCATATATAATGCTAGTTGTCTCTCTAAGATGTATTTTCTAGTTATTGTAAAGCTCATTGCTAGTATGACATGGAGCATTAATGATCAGAGGATATCCATGAATATATTAGGGTATAAGGAGGCTGTGTTTTGGATAATGAACATGTCCCTAGAGAGTGCCTAAAGCTGAACTCCGAGGAAAACAAAAACCTACCCTGTGGGGGTTCGGACACAATGCATAGGTTAAATGCTTAGGGTACCACGAAAAAGGACTTTTATGTCATCCCTCATCTCCCAGCAGCCCATGCTCAACATTTCTCCTTGATGCCCCAGCTTGTGGGCAGTCCTTCCACATCCTCACATACTGCGCAGGTCTAGTGGCCCTGCATTGTACTTGATGACATCAGTGTGCCATAGGGAAGAGGCTGTTACATTGGTGGAGACTGCTAGTTCTTATCCTATGTGCTGCAGTTTACTGTGAAAGGTAAAAAACTGAATGATATGGGCACACCTGCCCCCCAGTCTGTTTTACGGTGTATGCTGTTTATGTTTGGAACACAAGGAATCCAGCTTGCATGTTTTGTTCTAATGACAAATACTTGGAACTGTCATCAGAGAAACATCAAAGGAGTAGTTTTTTGGTGTGTAAAAAGAAATGAACAAACATACTGTACATCCTCGCCTCTATGCTGCAGCCTCGGTGTGATGCTGCAGCTGTCCCCTGCCAGCTGTAAACCCGAGAACCGAGCAATCGCATGACCGCTGATTACTCAGTTCCCAATCAGCTCTGAGCAGAGGGCTGTGATTGTCAGTTACCACTCTCAGCCCCTCCAACACTTACTGGAGTGCCGTGCTGGAGAGGTGGCAGAAGCTGCTGCCGATCACGCTGAGAGCCATAGCCAGCTTTCAGTCAGACAGCTGGGAAGATACTGACAATACGGTTGGGATCCTTCCAAAGGCTGGAGCAGCTCTGTGATGTCAGCTGGCTTTAGCCCACTGTCAGCTGATCCTGAGTCACATGAGTACAAAAGTAAGTGCACTCCTGTGACCTAGAAGAAAAGTATGACCAAAAAACCTTCAGTCCAACTGCTCTTTTTAAGGCAGTTTGGTGCTTTTGTGCCACTGACATGGAACAAATATGCATATAAGGACTTTCCTCACCTTAAAACTTTTTTTTTTTATGAGCCTGTTACTTATTTGGTGGCTGAATACTGCAGACACCAAGAAACAAACATGTTCAACAAAAGTGTCTGAGCTGCTTACCTGTACCAAACTACTTCTACCCTTCCAAATAATCAAACACCTGAATTGATTTTTTTTTTTTTTTTTTTTAAACCTTGCCCTCTAAACCAAAATTCCCCAGAAAAGCTGTGACTAAAAGAAATGTGAAGCGGAAATAAGCCTCCCTAAAGGAAGAATGACTTCTGGATACATGTTGTTTTTCCATTGCAGGGCTAAATTAACTTTCTCATTCCATGAGTTTTTAAAGCATTGCGTGGTGTTTTCAATCAAGACATCTGTTGTAATTGTGTGATTTAAAAAGGAATAGGTCAGCCAGCCCATTTTTAATATGTCATTTGTGTGATACTGCTATGGTCACATACCAGATTGCTGAATTGAGGTGTCTGGGTCTAGGACAAACCGAGCGCTTGCTTAGTTACATGTGTAGTGAATGCACATTATGAAGATGGTTAATACAAGTCGGCACAAATATGAAATGATTGTTCACTGTACTGAAGTTTAGCTTGCAAGCTGCATATATCTAATTTAAAGGGTCCTCATGTACGCCAGGAGAATGCATGTGTATTGCACAAGATAGGGTCATTGCAGCAGGCTGCGCCTGAAATAACCCCCCCCCCTCCTCAATCTCCAGTGGACTAAGGCACTGATGTCATCAAGACTGACGCAGGGTCCATAGCTTTGCATTATATGTGAGTACAACAAGGGACTTTTCACATCTGGAGTGTGGGGGAGCACTTTCTGCTTGTGGAGCAGAGGATCGCTTGAGTAACAGTACTTTTACTCTCCCCTAGTCCCAAATGAGTGGTTAATCCTTACAGTGCAGTTGCAGCTATATTGCAAGGGAGAATTTTCAGATTTCCCAGAGTTGGGCTTTAAATGTTTTTAGCCCTTGCTACTTTGCCTCAATAAAGAGAATCCTATTCTTCGAGTGCCCTTGAAATCTTTCTGAGAAACATATCATTTATTGAACTGTGACAAGTG
The DNA here is from genome assembly GCF_062004578.1 of Staurois parvus. Taxonomy (NCBI): domain Eukaryota; kingdom Metazoa; phylum Chordata; class Amphibia; order Anura; family Ranidae; genus Staurois; species Staurois parvus. The sequence goes on along the minus strand of NW_028317817.1, from coordinate 3,523,832 downwards.
GGCACTTAGATCCGCTCCTGTGGATGATACAGGGAGATGTATGGCGGAGTTTCGTGTGGCAATTTCTCTTGAACATAGAAGTCTGCCTCTCCCTCCAGGACATAATCTGTGAGTTTTTACATTTTTCTGTTATATATCTAATTTACATATTTCTTTCTTTCTTTCTTTTTTTCACTGTAGCATACAGCACTTTCTACATTGTGGGTTTAATTCTATCCATGCAAATTCCTTTTGTTGGATTTCAGCCCATTCGGACTAGCGAGCACATGGCAGCAGCGGGTAAGATTTATATTTCTATCTTTTTTTTTTTTTTTTTTTTTTTCCTTTTTTCCTTTCCCTTTTTTTTTTCACATTCCATTTGTAATAATGCTTAAAAGTTACTACTAGACTTTAGCTGCTGGACCTTCATAACTTCAGTAGATGTCAAGGAAACCTATGATCATTCATTTTAGTATAAAGAACTCCTGAATGTTTCAACAACGCAGTAAAGATGCAAAATTAAACTGTAGTGATGATTCATACTCTGAATAGCCTAAGGATGTTAGTGGTGTACCTAAGGTCTGGTTGGACTCTTACTTTTTAACCTTTATAAATGATATAGGGTCTGGGATTAAAAGTACCATTTCAGCATTTGCCGATTAACACCAAGCTGTGCAATGAAGTAATGTCCTCACAGCATGTCTCGAAGTTGCAAGACGACCTCAATGCACTGTTTGGGGAGCTATATAGCAAGCAAGGTTTATCCACTCTGGGAGTTAAAACATACATGCACTATACATTCTATGAGGTGTACGACTGAGGAAGTCAATAGTGAAGAAGGATCTGGGTGTTCTGGTAAATCATAAATTTAATACCATGCAATGTCAAGCTGCAGGTTCTATTGTACACAAAACACTTTCTTGTATTAAGAGGCATAGATTCCATAGAGGGACACATCATTTTACCCCTGTGCAAATCATTAGTAATACCTCATCTGGAATATGCAGTTAAGTTCTGTTCACAAAAAAGATATGATAGTTGTGGAGGTCCTTGGCTTTGAATAAATACTAAAAATTAATTTATTCTCAGTAGAGACATTAAGGGGGATATGATCACAATGTATAAATACATGTAAATGGTCTATATAGTGAATTTGAAACAGCCTAATAATTAATGACAATAATTTTGTAACAGAGGAATGGGGTGGTGGGGCACTTGTTGCTATTGGAGGAAAAAAATTGTGTAACCTCTGCATACTTATTGGCTCCTTCACAATAAGAGCTGTGAAAAAGTAGAAAATATTCCCTCAGGGAACTATAAGTAATCACCCTAGATATTGTTGATTCAGGAAATATATAATTGCCTTACGGCGGTGGTGCGCAACCTTTTTTCCCTTGCATGACTATTGGCAACCCATTTCCATACATTTTACCCCCCCCCCCCCCCCCCCCCGAAAGAGGCACACTGAACTGTATCTAATGACCTATACAGCCTGGGTATGGCATATGTAACGTGAAGCGTAACATGAAATGAGTGTCTCTTAAGCCGCACCTCAGAACAAACCCGCTGTAATGTAGTATGTGGCAACCTTAGCATGGGCTCCAGCCAGGCCATACCCCCAACATGTTTCGCTCCACTTCTAGGTGCTTAATGGGGATGGGCATGCCTATGATTCATCTCCGAGGGGTGGAGCGAACTATGTTGGGGCTGAGGTTACCACATACTACATCACAATGGGTTTGTTTTGAGGTGCGGCTCAAAATACACATTTCATTTTAGACTGATATTTGGAGCTGAGATGAGCTCCTTCCCCAGCCGGTATTCATAGCGGTGGACATAGGACCAGTACTCCAAGCCTGAGCGACACACACACTTATTGTTTGGTTCACAATATACAGCATAAACCTGTGTATATAGATCAAGAGTATGTAAGATACAGCCCAGTGTGCAGTGGTTGGGGTATGTAACAGTGCCCTGTACATTGCTGGTCATTAGGAGCAAAATAATTAGCTTGCATCCATGGCCATGGAGAAAAGTCCCAAAACTGTTAGTAAGAGGAAGTGAAATTCTAATGGCAAGATCCACAGATTAGCATATTTTCCACTATTGTATAATAAAGGTTAGCCCCTTTTTATTTTTTACCCTTCTTCCCTGCAGTGTAAATACTTTTGTTGTTGTTTTTTTTTCAATCCTGTCCATTCCAGTCATGTGATCCATCAGCTCTGGCTCCCCTGTGTCAGCGCGGCTGCTGCAGGGGAGGAGGGTGCACCGACAGTGGGAGTCAGTGGGCTTTGTCACATCTCCTGGAATTCACATCCGTTAGTTAGAGCTCCCCTATGCAAGGCAGGTGGATCACGTGACTGGACAGGCTTTGAAAAATGTATCTACACTTTGTTTATTTTGTTTTTTTATTCAATACAGGCTACGCAGGATAGATAGTAAAGGTTAAATTATTCTTAATAAAGCTGCCTCCCCCTTCCTCCTAACACTAACCTTTTCATTAAAATGTCCAGCGCCACACAAAAATGGTGGTATGTCTCAGGCAAGTATTGTGCCTGTGGGGCAACCTTGAGAACATGCAGCGTCACAATGTAACACTTACTACTTTACTCACACTCTACCATTTTTTGAAGAGCTATATGCTAATGCCTACATGTAACTGGAACCTGTATGTTGTCTCAGTGGCTGTGTTGATTGTTTGGGAGGATGCTTACTCTGCCCATTCAGTGCCATAGCACATGGCTCATCAAATATATAGCTGTGTAATTCTGGTGCAGCTCCATGTGTTTACAAAGTCTTACTGTAATTATTATTTATACTGCCTTAGTCCTCATGCACACTGGATGGTTTTACAGCTGCTGTTTTTGGCGGGGTTGTTTTTCTAGCGTGTTATCCTTTGTGTCCCTGCGCACACAGGCTTTATTCAGGTTTTTTTGGCTGGAAAGAAAAACCCAGGACTAGTGGATGGCATTTTTGGGTGTGTTTTTTTGTTTTTGTTTTGATTTGGGTTTTTTTTTTGTTTTTTAGCAAGAATTATATTTTTTTTTTTTGTGTTTAAATTTTTTTTTTAAAAAAGCAGCTAAACGTGTACAAACGTTAATAAACAAAGGCTGGAAAGCCTCACATTTTTTAACGCGACTGTACACAGCTAACACTACCAGCGTTATTAAAATGCCCAGTGTGCATGGAGCCTTATTGTAAAGCAGTACCAAATGCTAAGGGTTGCCACACTTTTGAATTTGGAAATGCTCTGCTGGTCAATAACTTTTTTTCTTTTCCTGCCCTCATTACAGGAGTATTTGCTCTGCTGCAGGCATATGCTTTCCTCCAGTACCTAAGAGACAAGCTGACAAAGCAAGAGTTCCAGACACTCTTCTTCCTGGGAGTGTCTCTAGCTGCTGGAATTGTGTTCTTAACTGTGATCTACTTGACCTACACAGGTAATGCACAAAGTATTTCTGGACTTATTTTAATCATTAGAGTGCACTTGAAACTTGCTTTTTTACGTTTATGTGAATGTATTTAATGTATGTATATGTGTGTGCATCTTATCTTATTACAATGGCATTTGAAAGTGGGTGGGATATATTACACAGCAAGTGAACATGTTGCCCCTGAAGTTAATGTGCTGAAAGCAGAAAAAATAGGCAAGCATAAGGATTTGAACAACTTTGACAAGGACTGAATCTTAATGGATAGACGACTAGGTCAGAGCATCTTCAAAACTGCAGCTTTTGTAGGATGTTCCCAGTGTGCTGTTGTCAGGACCTATTAAAAGTGGCCAAAGGAAGGAAAAGCAGAGATTCGGCAACAGGGTAATGGGTGACCAAGGCTCATTGATGTACTTGGGGGGTAAAGGCTGGCCTATGTAGTGCAATCCACCTGAAGAGCTACTGTAGCTCAAATTACTGAAAAAGTTCATGCTGGTTCCGATAGGTGTCAGAACACACAGTGCATTGCAGTTTGTTGTGTATGGTGGTGCGTAACTGCAGACTGGTCAGGGTGAGCATGCTGACCCTTGCCTACAGTCAAAAGCCAACAATGGACACGTGAGCATCAGAAGTGGACCATACATCATGGGGGTTGCCAGGAACATGTGCATGGCTTACCTGAGCAAGAGAGGGCACCAGAATGCACTATGGAAAGAGAGCAAGCCGAAGGAGGCATAAGGGATCTGCTACCAATGGCTTGGTGCCAGATACAACATATTTTCAAAGGTCTAGTTGAGTCCATGCCTTGACAGATCAGGGCTGTTTTGGTGGCAAAAGGGGGGGCTACTCAATATTTGGCGGGTGGTCATAATGTTAGGGCTGTTCAATGTGTGTATGTATATATCTAAAAAAAATTAAAGGATCACTTTTTATTCAGAGTATAGCATCAAGTCAAACTCCTGGAATATTGATCTGGTCAGTTAAGTAGTAGAGGGGGTTTTTATTCAGTTTCAGCTGCTTATGTGTTAATGAAATTAACAGGTGCGCTAGATGGGCAACAATGAGACGACCCCCAAAACAGGAATGGTTTTACAGGTGGAGCCACTGACCTTTTTTTCCCTACTTTTTCTGCCTGTTTTTCACTAGTTTTGCATTTGGCTAGGGTCAGTGTCACTACTGGTAGCATGAGGCGATACCTGGACCCTACAGAGGTTGCACAGGCAGTCCAACTCCTCCAGGATAGCACATCAATACATGCCATTGCCAGAAGGTTTGCTGTGTCTCCCAGCACAGTCTCAAGAGCATGGAGGAGATTCCAGGAGGCAGGCAGTTACTCTAGGAGAGCTGGACAGGCCTTAGAAGGTCCTGTCAGCAGGACTGGTATCTGCTCCTTTATGCAAGGAGGAATAGGATGAGCACTGCCAGAGCCGTACAAAATGACCTTCAACAGGCCACTGGTGTGAATGACCAAACAATCAGAAACCGATTTCATGAGGGTGGCCTGAGGGCCCAACATCCTCAAGTGGGCCCTGTGCTCACTGCCCGGCACCATACAGCTCGATTGGCATTTGCCATTGAACACCAGAATTGGCAGGTCTGGCACTGGCGCTCTTTTGTTTTTTACAGATGAAAGGGTCTGGAGAAGCTGTGGAGAACGTTATGCTGCCTGTAACATCATTCAGCATGACCATTTTGGTGGTGGGTCAGTGATGGTCTGGGGAGACATATTTATGGAGGGATGGACAGACCTCTACAGGTTAGACAATGGCACCCTTACTGCCAGTAGGTATCGGGATGAAATCCTTGTACCCATTGTCAGACCCTACACTGGTGCAGTGGGTTCTAGATTCCTCCTGGTTGCACGACAATGCCCGGTCTCATGTGGCGAGAGTATGCAGGTTGATAATTTTTCATTTCCATCAAACAATGGGGCATCCTTACATTCCTAACACATTACCCAGTCCATATCGGCATAGATATCCAGCATGATATTTTTAATAAGAAGCCACGTTTCAATAAAATTACTTACCGTATATACTCGAGTATAAGCCGAGTTTTTCAGCACATTTTTGTGCTGAAAAACGGCCCCCTCGGGTTATACTCGAGTCAACGTCTGCAGATGACATGCCGTCCCTGTCATCTGGACACACCCCCGGGATTAATCCTCGCCGGTGATTGGCCGCCAGAACTGTAGCTCAGGAGAGGCACACAGGCGCCCAATCACCGGCGAGGAGGTGGAGCTTGGAGAGGAGGAGCTGAGCGGCACCGCGAAGATCGAGCGAGTGAAGAGGAGGAGAGCGGCCGGAGAAGGAAGACATCTGACCGGTAAGTGTGTACCATGGGAGAGGGAGGGAGCGAGCGAGCCCAGGCTGGAGCAGGGGTCAGCAAGGTAAGTATCATTGGTGTCAGTGGGAGGAATAGTGCCCAATTGGTGTCACTAATACCAACGATGGGGCACTATTCCTCCCCCCACTGACACCAACGATGGGGCACTATTCCTCCCCCCACTGACACCAACGATGGGGCACTATTCCTCCCCCCACTGACACCAACGATGGGGCACTATTCCTCCCCCCACTGACACCAACGATGGGGCACTATTCCTCCCCCCACTGACACCAACGATGGGGCACTATTCCTCCCCCCACTGACACCAACGATGGGGCACTATTCCTCCCCCCACTGACACCAACGATGGGGCACTATTCCTCCCCCCTCGGCTTATACTTGAGTCAATAGTTTTTCCCAGTTTTTTGTGGTAAAATTAGGTACCTCGGCTTATATTTGGGTCGGCTTATACTCAAGTATATACGGTAACTATGACTACAATTGAGCAACACTTTAATAAGGTTAAATAAACCGATTTTCTTGATTGTCTATTGAAGAACACTGAAATTCAGGAATTCTGAAGAGTCGGTTTATATTGCTGCCTATAGAAGTTGCAGACACTGGCAAAATGTTAAGCCAGCCCTACCCATGCTCATTTTGTTGCTGGGGTCCTAGATGATTTGACATCTTTTTTTTCTTGGCTCTTCTGAAAAAGTCTAGCTATATTTTGCTAGCTTTTTTGAGTTGTAATTGTTTTTATTCAACCTAGGTTAAGATGCTTGATACATCTTTTAATATTTTTTTTCCTTCAGTGACCTCATTCAAGATTTCAACTTCACTGTTTTAGCTAGTCTCTATATAGCAGCTATCAGGATTAATGTATGCTCTGCAACAGCTTCGGAAGTGGTACCTGAACCCCACTGGGCTGGAAGATTGTCCGGTATCCTGGATGTGGCTTTCCGGCACAGGGCTCTGCATTATATGGCTTTCCAGACCTCTGTGTACTTCATCAGCTTATAGAGTGCTTTCCAGGTCAGGAACCATGATACAGCCTCCAGAGTAACCCTATCTCTGTAGGCTTACTTAGTAAGACTAGTTGCGCTTAAGCTCCATGCGCTAACAGGTGGTACTGCTGAGCACCCTTTCTATTTCAACGCTATAAGAGTCAAGGCGTTAAGAGTAAACCGAACGTTAATGTCACCTTTTTAGTGTTTTTTCTGCCATTTACAGTACCTGGAGGACGCACCATCCCAAATGCTTTTCCTGATGCAAAAACAGCATTTAGGTACCTTGGACACTCCTTGTAGCCTATACGCTTTAATTGGGCGTCTTCTTCGGCTGCAGGTTTTCTTCACCCTTCTGGTTTTACTGCACCTTATTATGCATCTTCAGAGTTTGGTCTGACCTCACTGTACCCTGGAAGCTCTGATTCCTAAAGTTAAGGAACCTATCCTTGGGAATGTTGTACTACTCAGAATTCTCCCTACCCAGGATAATTTTCTCTTAAAATATGGTTTCACCTACTATGAAGTACTTGATACTCCTCAGCCCTATGCATCTCTTGAGGGGGAACTTTTGACCTATCAACAAGGATCAGACCCCACTGCTCCCTTTCTTGGTAAGGACCTGACCCTTCAGTGTCTTTCAACAGCTCTGGACACTTCACAGTGCTGGTACTTATGCTATTCTAGTACCTTTTTTCCTGGCATCCCCATTGTGGAAAGGTCAGGGACAGTTTCCTGGGGAGGTGAATCCAGACAGATGAGGGTCAGTGGTGTTTATCTGACCTTCACTGGACCATAGCCAAGGTTCTGCTGAACCTTTACCACTGTAAAGCTGGACAGTAATACACTTTTTATTGGTAATATGGCCTTAACGATCTCTCCAACTGATGATCTTTATATAGAAGAATGAGAATTCAACACTTGAATGCCCCTCTTTTCCTGCTTGCAGGTAAGTATCTCGCTGGAAGGTCTTGTATTCACCTAGATGTTAAGTGGACAGGACTTAATGGGATAGTGCTTCAGATTTCTTCCAGAGGTATAGCATAAGTCTGAAGGCCTTTGCAGGGCCTGCTTGCCAGTTGATAGGTCCTCCAACAGCTGAGCTTCAGTTTTCTGAGGAAGTCTTCTTCAGTCCTTTCCTCTCTGTTCTCCATTAGTAAAAAGTTTGTAGTAGTAGTAGCACCTAGGATCACCAACCTCCTCGAGGCATCAATATAACCCAGCTGTTTTAGATTTGTTATGTCCCTTAATTCACTCAAAGAAAAAGATTTTACAGTACTTACAAACATCTAATCACACATTTCCAATCTGGACCTAGAACAGTAAATTGAAATATACCCTGCTACACACATTATTCCAACATGCTGTTAACAAAGAATGCAAGGTCATGTAAGCTTAGTGTAATCCAAGTCAGACCTTTCCCATCTGATGCCTCAGTATCTGTTTATGTATTCCAAAAGACCTTAAAAGGATATTAATTTTTGCAAATCCTTTAGGCCCATTCACATGTGTTGGGCAATTTCCCTTATCTCCAAGTGCTTCAGTTCACAGCAGTGCAGTTTGTTTTTTTGCGCTAATAAAGTAGGACAGGGTGCATTTTTATGCAGAGCAGCATGTTGTGATGCACTACCCCCCATCACAATATAATGCAGTGTATAAAGGTAAATGAAGTTTCATTAAGCACCCACTTGTACTGTAACTGTACTGTCCCCCTTTTTTTGTTAAGTATGGCACAAACTGTTTCCTTTTAAATATCACATAAGAGATCTTTCAGTAAATTAAAAGAAAGAACTGACCCATGGGAAGTGTTGTAAGAACGCATTGCACTGCCCCTACTCAATGCACAACAGTGGGTGTGTTTTACAGAGCATAATGTATGCCCACTGATGTGAATCAATCCTTATAGAGTTAATAATATGTCTTATATAGAAGAAATTGAGTTACTCTTTCATATTTATATGGTTTTAGCCCACTTGTACTGGGGCACAGATAGTGATGAAGTTCAAAGAGATGGTCCGATCAAGTGAGAAGATCTCTGAAGTAGCAGGGCAGCATCCGGTTTACAAACCCCTGCTCATTTTATGTTTATGACATACTGTTACCAATAGTTGATGAGCAGGGTGAGCCGAGCTTTTGAGAGAACCACTTGAATGTGAATATACTTTCTTTAAAACAAGGATGAATTTCTCCACAGTACCTGTATCTATATATGTAGTCGAGGGCTTATCTTAAAGCATGCTATTGCATGTTAAGATAATGTAAATATTTGAAAGATCATAGCCTGGCCACATAGTAACTGGTTGGACTATTTTTAAATCTTTGACAGTGGTTTGCTAGAATGTGTATTTCTGAATTGCAGCCTTACTTGAGCATTATGCACAGGGGCAGATGAGGCCATGCAACGTGATTTATGGGCATATTTCAACACCCAGGAGACACTGCTGAGTACAGCCACCCATAGTAATGATTGAGAGTGTTCCGCTACTCAGTATTATAACCTTAATACATAAATATGTGAATAACAACACTTAATTCATATAATACTCCTAATAGGGAATTTACCAAGCGCATGAGACCTGACTGACTATTCCAGTATATAGGTCCTGGTTCTCAGGTGAGCAGCCATCCTTACGTATGGTGGTGGGACCTGTTGGTGATGAGTTCAGTTATTTCATGACCACTGAACTTTACATCCATTGTTGAAGATAATTGGAGCATGGTCACAATATGTGGATATGGACTTTGATTTATCATTGGGACTGTATTCATTTATATGATTTATACATGCACGGAGAATTATATGAATTGTGTTATTATTCACATATTTATGTATTAAGGTTATAATATTGAGTAGCGCAACACTCTTTATTACTCAATTTTCTTTTTTGGGGGTGTGGGATCACTTACAGTGGTTGCAGCAACTCTTGGTTATATGATATTTGTAGGAGGTGGGTGGCGCACTTAGATACGTATTGATTTTGTTTTTTCACCCATAGTAATGAATGGCTGTATGGTAGATGTACATGGGTGAATGCAGTACTTGTATAACCTCACACACTGGCATACACCCCTGAACATGGCTAACAAGCGTTCAGAGGTTTATCCCTGTGTTCAGCTTTATCCAAATATGGTGTATACCTACCTACAGTTATTCATTACTGTAGGTGTCTGTTTTCCAAATGCAGAAATACACCTGCAATTTAGGTTGGCCATGTGCATGAGGGATTACTCTTATATTGCCCAGTTGGATATATTGTGTGTAGCATTTATTTACAATTCAACATGTTGCCAGTAAAGTACTCATAGGATACAGTATAACAGAGCAAGTACATATATTTGATTTGTCTTTGGACTTGCATGTTAATGTTGGTGATCCTGTTTAAGTTTGATTTGTCGCATTCTCATCCATGTAAGTTTTATGTTTTGCTTTTTTTGTTTGTTTTTTTCCAGTTTCATCCTAACGTGCTTGTTTTTGTGTTGGGCTCTAGCAAGTGGAGATTCCCCCTATCTACCTAATAAGGCTGGCCACACACTATACAATTTTCTGCCCAATTTTCTTTAGATTTACCTTCAACTATGTAGTGCAAGGGTATGCCTAATTGGATACAATTGAAAATGTTGTTAGGTTTGACCTCATATTATATAGTTTTTGGTAAATCTAAACCAAAAATTTCAAGAAATTTGTATAATGTATGGCCAGCCTTAGGATCTTCTCTGAAAGTTTTACTCGGTGGCTATGAGAAAATAATTCTACTTAATAGGGGCAGGTCACTATGCTATCCCTTTAGAGTCCTGCTGGAGGCCCTTCCACTTTTTTGTGGGTGCATGTGAAGGCAGTTTTTTCTGGCTTTTGTTTTTTTTTTTTTTTTTTTCCCCCAGTTGGTAAATGCAGTAACTGTTTGCACTTACATCTCAAGTGTTTTTATTGCTTTATTCCCATGTGAAAAGTTTGACTTTTAACCATAACTATTAATACAGTCAGTTTCATACACTAATGTAATAAAATATTTTAATTTAATTCAGCAAGCACCTGCATAGGCTTGAACAAATGGATTAGATGCCAGTTCTATGCCAGCTGTGTAAATAAGGCTAGACATGCACAGCTAGATTTTTCTCAGTCAGCCCTGCATCTATGCTAAACAGCATAGATGGAGAAATCTCCCCTTCAGGCTGCGGTTTTCTGGCAGCGGCAGCTGTTTGAGTCTGAATGCCATAACAGTGACTGCATCTGATTGGATACTATCGCTGTGGGGGATTTAATAAAACTGGAGAGTACAAAATCTGGTGCAGCTATGCATAAAAAAACCAATCAGCTTCAAGGTTTTATTGTTAAAGCCTAATTGAACAAACTGAAGTTAGAAGCTGATTGGTTACCATGCACTGCTGCACCAGATTCTGAGTGCTCCAGTTTTAGTAAATCTCCCACTGTGTGCGTTCATCAGTTTTCCACCCAGCTCCTTCGATATTTCAGTTTAATTTTGCTTTTTATATATATATATATATATATATATACATACATACATACATCCTGTATCAAGGGTTACTCCTGGCTTTAATATTTGATTGGGTAAAGAAAGGCCATGATAAGATGCTGTAGATTGTATGATTGCAGTCTGTCTTACCATTTGAAAGCTTCTTTATGGAAGCTAGGCACCCATAGTGGTAAATTTGGGCATTGCTATGGGTAGATGAATCATTTTTGGAACAGGGCTACCCAGAAATGAGCAAAAAACAAGTGTCGGGCAGCTTAGCAGTCTCAACAATGTTGTGCAGTTGTACACATCTCTGAAACACTAGACCTAGAAGAAATGCAGATCTTTTAATCAGATGCAAAATCCAGATGTAAACTGGATTTGCTTTTTTTTTCTTGGTAGTTTTTTTTTTTGTTTTTTTTTTTTTATCTCAGGTGCTCTGCAAAATGAGGACTTGAAACTACGATGTACGGCAATTCATACAGCAGTCATGAACATACATTTATAGCAGCAGTGATAACATTCAGAATTAGCCTTTGTATACACTATTCCTAAAACAAATACTCTTTTTTTATTACATTACAGGGTACATTGCTCCTTGGAGTGGAAGGTTTTATTCCCTTTGGGACACAGGGTAAGTTTTGTTATTATGGATTGTAAAATTTAATTTTCTGATTTTGGAATTTATGCATAAATTCTTTATTTGAATAGTAATAAAGCCTGGCATTACCATATATATTTGATGGGATCAGTTTGTCCAAGTATTAATTTCCCAAATTTTAAATTATTAATGTATTATGTAATATATTTGTAATTAGGCATTACAGAATGCATATTCTAACATGTCTGGCATTTCCAGGATGACTGTTTTGCTCTTTCAAGGTTAAATATTATGGTGATTTAGGGTTCCTTTTTGAACATGCTTTTTCTATTATTCAATGCTTATTCAATTGAGCAGATTTGATGAAGGCCGTTGTGTTTTCTGCTTCCTAGCTGTCTAGGATCCCAGCAGGAAATCCTGAACCTTTAAAGCTAAACACCAGCCAAATCAATTTAGTATTTATATTAAATATTAATTCAAATCTCCTTTCTGGGATTCAAATCTGCTTTCTTCCTTCATAGCAGCAGTGTCTAACAGTCCTGTTGGAAAATTGAACAATTCATTGCTTCTGTAAATTGATTTCCATTTATGAAGACCAGTCTACTTTGCCTCCAGTCAGTGAGAAGGGTGACCAATCTTGTAAGCACGCGCTTGCAGTCCTGAAAAGGCAGTGCTGCCAGGATTGGGTGAACCTGGTCTCTGAATCCCTAGTTTTCCCCACTGAGGCTTGTCTCTTTAATTTGATTGGCATGTTACCATAATTAGTGAGAGCTTAAGATATGAGCTGGCATTCGAAGGATAACAGAAAGTAGCTTTTCTTCATACTTTGGTGAGAGAAATACAAGTTTCCAAATATGCCTGTGGATGAGATTATCTCTACTGAGGCTACATGCAGTGCTAACAACTGCTGCATGTGTTACTGAAGGAAATGGTTTGTTTGGACCAGCTAGGTCCAAGCAAGTTATTAGTCCCTTCATGACAAGAGTAAAACAAATCCTTCGTGTATCCAGGCGGATTGCACCTTTTCTTTTTTTTCAGGACAAATTAGGCTCTCATTTGGCAGTAAATGGTAATGGGTAACTCCTGATTTTTTTTTTGTGTTTGTTTTTGTTTTAGCATATCAAATGTAAATTAGCCCAAAATAATTGGGAAATAAAAACTACAAAAAAATTTTTTTAAACTATATACTGTAAATTTCTTGTCTATTGCCATTACCTACCACCAAAGAACAACCCAAAATAAACTCTCTTGCTCCTGACAATTGCAGCGATACCACACGTGTATATTGTTTGTTATCTGTACTCCTAGTAGGGCCCAGAAAAAAATAGTGCACGTTTTACTTTTTTTTAATCCTACCTAAAATAAACTGACCCTGATCTTTGACCCCAACCTCTGACCTTGACCTTTGCCTGTGACCCTTACTCTGATCTAGGTGTAACCCTGATCTAGCTATTTATCTCAATTTTTTTTTTTGTAGTCTTTTGTTTTCATTTTTCTTTTCTGGAAAGGAGAAAAAGATGCAATGTATCTCTCTCCAGAGAAGGGGGGGGGGGGGAAGAAAACACGTGCAGGTTGTACAATGACTGATCACAACGATCAGACGTTCAGGAACCACATCTCCTGGTTCCAGATTGTTAGTTGGAGACCCTGGTCTCTGTGCTGGGAGTGCACTGTGCAGCGCACTAACAGCACAAACAAATACACCCATGTATGTAGCTTCATGAAAGAAGACCCACTTCAGTGAAGCCGCATATATGTTTAGAGGCAGCAGGAAATGGTTAAAGTTCACTAAAGCATGGAGTTGGCCATTAAACAGAAACTATACTCAACCTTGGTTTCAGCGATGCGGCGTCCTGGAGCTGCCCGCCGTCCACTGACACATTTGATAAGACGGCTTCCAGGTATGGGCTTCCGGCCCTTATGATATCCCTCCGTCACGTGCGCGGGAGGTCGATCAGCTTCTCGATTGTGCAGCTCACTGTGCAGCTGCGGACCTGCAGGTAGGTAGGGACCTTTTTAATGCAGAAGAGTTAAAGCATTTCTCTTCTGCAATAAAAATCCTGTTTGCCCTTTTATAGTTTTCACAGCAAAGATTCTCTTGAAACTAAAGGTGTAATAGAGCAAGTGATTCGGACACTTGTGCACTGCACATTAACCCATTTTTATGGTGCAATAAATGTTTTAGGCATTGCTAGATTAAAACAAAACAATCTTAAAGTGAAACTAAACTGTATCTGAGCAACACAAACTGAAAAGGCGATTTAATTCATTTTTAGTATTCAAAGCAATCCCACCTACCCATCCATGTCTACATGCTTTATTTTTTGAAAGCTCACATTGAAAAACTCCCCCTAGCATTTCTAGCTGTGGGCATCTTAAGCAAGGGCAGATGATTCGTGTAGCATTTACTTCCTGGAATCCATCTGCCTTTAGAGCAGACATGCTGGCAGGAGGATGTGCTTAGCTGAGAAAACTCCTCCTGAAGATTCCTGGGATGTATATCATTTTGGCCTAGGCCATAAACAAGAAAACTGAAGAAATATTTAATTAAAAAAAAGTTAAAACAAGTTCATGTAATATAGCTTCCTGCTTATTTACTAATGTTCGTAGCAGAGGGATTGATGTTGATTGAGAGAATTTAGTTTCGCTTTAATATACGTCTACCATAATCTTAGGCTGGCCATACGCTATACTGTTTTCTGCCCAATTTCCTTTAGATTTACCTTCAACTATGTATTGCAAGGGCCTGCCTAATTGGATACAATTGAAAGCATTGTTTAACCCCTTCATGCCTAAGGGTAAAACAAATCTAAATGCCTCAGCACAATTTTGCAACGTTGACGTGTTAATAAAACCGTACATATCATCACAACTACTTTGTACATCCAGGTGAATTATACCTTGTTTTTTTTCAGGACAAATTGGGCTTTCATTTGGTGGTAAATGGTAATGGATATCTCCAGATTCTTTTTCTTTTCTTTTTTTTTTTTTTTTTATTAAAGGAAAACTTTTTTTTTTTAATTTAGCTGTGTTTCTTGTTGCTACCATAACCTACCACCAAAGAACAACCCAAAATAAATTCTCCAGCTCTTGATGAGTGCAGCGATACCATATATGTGTATGTTATTTGTTGTTTGTACCCATAGTACAGCCCAGAAATAATAGTGCGCATTTTGTTTTTGTCTTTCTTTTACCTAAAACACACTGACACCAAATTTGTGTTTAAATCCTGACCTTTGACCCTGATCTTTTGACCTTGATTTTTGGCTCTGACCTTGACCCAAACATTTACCCTGGCACTGAACTAGATCAAACCTTGATCTAGGCATTTTTTTCTTTTTTAATCATTTCTTTATTTTAAATTTTTTTACAAACTTTTTTTCCCCTCTATGCCAGGAGTTAGAGAGATACAATGCATCTCTCTTCTCCATTCATAGAGAAAAAAAAAACAAGGGGGCCGGGCTGTACAGTGACTGATCACTGTGATGGCCAATCAGAGGCTATCCCAGCGATCATGTGACCCGGAGTCCCGGGTCCCAATCGTTAGAACGGGACCTGGGGCTCTCAGTGACACCGCGGTCTTTGTGCAGAAAGACAGGTTCGCAAATGTGTTGCCTCACGGGAAAAAAGCCCAGTTCTGCGAGGCCGCATATTTGTGTTACATCGGCGTCAAGGGATTGAGTTTGACCTCATATTATATGGATTTTGTAAATCCAGCCTTAGGCTGGCCATACACAATACAATTCTCTACCCAATTCCCTTTAGACTTACCTTTAACTATGTAGCACAAGGGCCCGCCTAATTGGATACAACTAAAAGTGTTGTTTAGGTTTGACCTCATATTATATGGTATTTGGTAAATCTAAAGCAAAATTCTCAAGAAAATTGTATGATGTATGGCCAGCCTTACAGCTACTTTTTTTTATACATGTCCTTTTATGAAGTGATGCAAAAACAGCTGCATAGCAAGTTTCTTGTCATTGGCTTCAGATTGCATACACCTTGATCGTTATGCCGGATCATCCTGCAGGTGATATTAAAGTTTTAAAGTCAGGGTGCTGTGCAGGTGTAATCAGGCCATAGATGGGGAGAAAACCGGTCGATTTTTCTTAAAAAAAAAAACGCAAAATCGGTTGTTCAATCGGCCGACGTTACCAGGAACGGTAAAAAATCAGCCGATTTTCATCCCGTCTACAGCTGGCAAAAAGTGTCTTTGCAGAGAGCTCCGCTATTTCTTTGACAGTTCGACGTTTATAGCGGCTGCAACATTGTATCTATTTGTATCCATTTCGGATACAGATTTTTTTATTTGGAAACAAAGAGATACATTGTTGCAGCCGCTATAAATGTCAAAGAAATAGCGGCGCTCTCTGCAGGGACACTTTTTGCCAGACTGGAATTCTTCATCTTCTTCTTCTTCATCCTCTTCTTCTTCTTCATCCTCTTCTTCTTCTTCATCCTCTTCTTCTTCTTCATCCTCTTCTTCTTCTTCATCCTCTTCTTCTTCTTCATCTTCTTCTTCTTCATCCTCTTCTTCATCCTCTTCTTCTTCTTCTTCCTCTTCTTCTTTTTGTCTTCCTCTTGCAGGTCACTGCTCATGCGCAGATTTTTTATCGGTAAAAAGATCGGCCGATTTGCCCATCATTGCCGCAAAAACAGCCAATCGGCAAAATCGGACGATTTTTTTTCAAACTTTACCGATAAAAAAAATCTGCCAAAATACCGAAAAATGGCTGACTTATTAACCCACTAACGATTCGAAAATCGGCCGATTTTCGACCCATCTATGGCCTGCATAAGCGATCAATATCTTCACTGTTCCTGACACATGAACCATAAAAATGGCTTTTCTCATTTTACTGAAAACCTCTTATTTACATGAAGAATCCAGTCCCTTGAAGACCTAGGTATTACATACTGGTAGAAGACTTTTAGCACCTTAAACAGCAACACTAGTCAAATGACTATTTGGTTTCATGTAAAGGAGATGCCAGTAATGTACTAGTCTTTCACTGGTCTACATGTATTACATATAATTGTTTTTACATGACCGCAGCTGGCTGGCATTTCTGAGCTCTCTGGAAAGGAAAATCCGGCCAACTCAACAGCCGGGGAGGATCAGGCATCTGGGCAGAAAACTGACCTGTAAAATTGCAAGGCACATCCCTTGTTAGAAGCAATTGGTATCTAAGCACTTGGCAGGTGTTTTCTGAAATGTTTTGGCATAGAATAGCAATAAAAGCTGCCTTTATACCCAAGATCCCTGTGAAATTGCCATCGGTTTAACGCTTTAGTCTGTAACTAAAAGGTCATCATTTAACATCGGGTTCACTGACTTCATCCATTGGCTCTGAACAGCGGCTTTTTCGCAAAGTAATCCAAACAATAAATTGACAGTTAAATTGCTACTTTTTGAGATTTAATTGCAATATACTTTGTGCTGCTATCACACTTTCAGTTTTGGGAGTTTTTTCTTCTTTGGAATCTGAGAAAACTTTGGTTGATTACAGTATTTATTATTTTTACTTAGTGGCTTTTTCAAATATAATGTACAGTATATAAAATATATCCAGTTTGTTTTTGTGGTGTGTTTTTTTTTTTGTTTTCTTTAACACTTTCACAACTTTTTGCTTGTAGTATAATGAATAAATCCACTGCCCATAGCAATCTATAAGATGTTATGGTCTATATTCTCATAGCTGAGTATCATCCTTGGAGCAATTCAGAATGGCAGTGTATCTCCTGTCTGATTTTTTTTTTTTTTTTCTTCAATGAGGTTATGTACCCTACTTTTACATAGATAATCCTGAAATATCTCATATATTTTGTGTGCAGGAGATTGGACTCCCCTCTAAAGACCTATGCAAAGTTTCTATCAGTAGAAGTAAGGATATCATGTAAATTGGACTTCCATGGTGTACTTGGCAAGATATGCTGATTGTGTTGCTATCTATGGCATCACAATCACTGCTTGAAGCAGAGCTCCACCCAAAAGGGGAAGTTCAGCTTTTATGCGTTGTCGCCCGCTCCCCATTAAGGATTGGCATCTGGGGGGGGAGTGCATACCCAAATTTGACATGTACCTGCTCCTAGGCGATCGGAAGGGGAAGTTGTCATCCGAGACCCCCCTCCCTGTAGTCTTCTGGGACACATGACAGGTCCCAGAAGACTACAGAGCCATTCAGAGCACAGCGCTTCTCGCACATGCGCAGTGGGCACCCAGCTGTGAAGCGGCAAGCTGTCACAGCTGGTTGCCCACAGTAAAGATGCCAGCACCAGGGAGAGAAGGCGGCCGATTAAACCAGCGGTGGTGATGACACCACTAGACTGAGGGACAGGTAAGTGTCTGTATTTTAAAAGTCAGCAGCTACAGTTTTTGTAGCTGCTGACTTTTATTTTTTTTTTATTTCAGCTGGAACTCCACTGTAACACATTTGGACTTTGCTTACTATTTCAAATTAGGTGCTCAGGTCCCATAGACGGCTGTGGGGATCACCTGACTACCCAGCCCAATTTTTCTAAATTTTCATTAAATATGATCCCTTTAGTGACTGTGTTTTCCTCTCCTTTTTTTGTACCAGGTACGCAAAAATTCATATCCCGATTATTGCTTCAGTATCAGAACACCAGCCGACAACGTGGGTTTCTTTCTTCTTTGACCTTCACATATTAGTCTGTACATTTCCAGCAGGGCTGTGGTTCTGCATAAAAAATATCAACGATGAGCGAGTTTTTGGTAAGAACAGTCAGCAATTAAATGTCATCTGCATGCTTTAAATGTTGCTATTTTTGTATTATATTTTTGCTTTGTCATATTGTGGTGTAATTGTGTTAGTAAAGGCAAAATAATTAGAGCTGCTTTATTCTGGCTATGCTTTGCTACTTGTGTGGAGAGAATGGGTCATGGTTCAGTCGGGAAAACCTCCAGTTCCAGTACACTGTTACTTGGAAGTCTATGTGAGAACACCATATGTTCTAGAGTACATTTCATTAGGTGGATTATGGTTCTTAAGATGAGCGAGAAGCTGGCCGTCACTGGCATTGCCAGAATGGCTGGTAGCATTCCTGTGGGATATTTAACTCAATTGTTTCCTGCTTTAAAAGATAAACAATAGGTCATTTTAGTACATGTTTGAGTCACTGCTGTACCTTTAACAGCAATTACAGTGTCCCTAAAGCCACAAAAGTAAAATCAGTCTGTGTATGCTGTAAAGCATGCTCGTTCTACTCACTGTGGAACCTAAGGGGTTAATCCATTTTGTGTAAAAAGGCTGTTTGAACCTGTCTTCTCTGATCCTACCCTTCTCCTACTGTCCCCAATCAATCTGCTAATGGTACAGGACAAGCTGTGCATGCTCAACTTAGTGTGTATTGCTAGAGAGGTGTTTTTTTTTTTTTGTGAGGGTGCATGTGATCAGCACAGGACCAATCAGAACTGTCCAGACAGAGGGACAGGGGTCCTGCAGCCTCAGCGGACAACCAGGGGAGAATGAAAACTCCTGCAAGCTTTAACCAGTACTCTGCTGGACACTGATAGAAGTCACAAGACTTCTATATACTGCTGATGAAAAAAGGTGTTTAGCACTTTATATTTACTACAATAATTGCATTTCCATGTTCTATGTACTGTGGGGGATATATATATATATATATATATATATATATATATATATTAGTAAATGCTGGGTCCTCGGTTTAGTAACACTTTGAGTTTGTAATTTTACGTGTTTGTCTTCATATTTTTAACTTGGTAATTCATCCAGTTTACAAATTTCTCCTTCTAGTGGTCGTCTGTTGGCAATCCTACTGTTAATCTAGTTCTATACGGGTAGTTTTGTTTTTTACGTTCAGTCAGCATCCTACATCCTTGGGCACCGCTGTCATTGATCAGTGGCTGCAGCTCCTGATCAACAAGTTTTCCTACATCCTCCTTTGACAGAAGTCAATCAACCAATCCACTTCTGTTGAGCAGGGACAGCCACACAGGTTTAAATTCACCCGATTCCTGCTGAACTGGCTACATTTCAGTCAATGGCCAGCTTAAAGGATACGTTCACCTTTGGGAGCATGATACATGTTCCAACCTGCTTTTAGGGTGGAACATGTGACATGTTCCCACTCCAGCAGCATCTCCTCGATCCGCTGTATCTCGTGAAAGAAGGCGGGGGACCTTCTCCGCCTGCATGGCCACATCATTCATTCACAGATATCTGTGATTGGAAAACTACAAGTACCAACAACCTTTGTGGCTGTTGTCTTGTAGTTCTCAATTAACTACCAGGTTTCTTTTTGAGTGCTCTATGTAGTTCATTGTCCCTTCCTGCCAGTGTGTAACTGCCTGCCCATACGATGTCTGAGCAAACCGATACACTGACAATCCTGCAGGAGTCCTGCATGCAACCAGCAAGCTTCTGATTGCGGGTCCAATGCTTTCCAGGCCCCTAGTAAAAAATAAATAAATGCACATTTTTTTTTTTAGTGCTGAGACAGAAAATCTATTGGCCACACAATGGCTATTGTTTGCAGTACTCCTGACTAGACTGATAATTACACTGAGAGAGTAGTAATCACTCAGCAAGAAGTAGTGAAGCCCCCCAACTTCTGTATCTACTGTAGATCTTTGAAACATTGCAAATATAATGTAATTTGTGTGTGTATATGTGTATATATAGATATATATATATAGATATAGTACTTCAGCCAAAATATTTTATGGATGGGGGAGGAGAAAAGTTTGCATCTCTTTAAGTTTTTATTACTCTGTATCCATTTTACCATTATTTGCACTCATTTCTTGTGGGATCTTTGACACAAGAAGGGAGCAGACACTCTACAGTGGAGCTGCAGGCAGCAATAAAATTACTATGTAAAGGAAAAGGTCAGACCCTCGGTCAGATTGTTATTGCCACATTTGTCACCACCAAGGTTTCCCCTCATTTTTGACCTAGCAATCTCAGCGGGAACATTGCAGCCAATTTCTAACAGAGATTCCAATCTTTCCTCACAGTAGCACTGGGAGATAGTCATGTGTGCGCTTTGCAAATGTGCTTACAAGGAACTTTCTTTTAGGTAAAAGTGGCAGAGTGAGTAACGAGCTTATTAGTGTGCTGCTGCTCTTTCATTGTCCAACCACTAGCCTGGGGTGGAAAGAAAACCATTGCGTCCTTTCTACAGTGTGTAACAGAGAATGTGGTATCTTTTTCATCTGCATATTTAGACAGCTTCAACTTTCATTTGGCCCAGAGAAGGGGACAGTAAAACATTTCCCGATGTATTGAAATGCACAGTGACGTAGGGACCTAGGAGCTTTTTTCCGGTTAAATTCCTAAACCAAACAAGGATCGGAAGGATAGGCAAAAAAATTCCTTCTCCATTGAATCCCCCTTTATTAAAATAATTCAGAAGTGATATTTTGGCTGCATAACTGCTTCATGTAGATTCCTTAATGGCTTTGCATCCACCAACAGTAGTTGTACTGGAGCTGCAGCTCCAGGCCAGGTGATGTATCTGTACGCTGTGATCCTTCTTCTGGGTTAGGGGCACGTGCATTCGATTGGACACAGCACAGGTTTGGCTGCTGATTTCAACCAATTATTTTGGCTGAAGTCAGCTGTGTACAAGGAACAGCGATCAGACTGCTTATTCTTCCTGCAAAGCAGGGAGAATAAACTGCAATACAGTAAAGTAAAAGCAGCACACATTACACAGGCACACAGTTAACCCTTTGATTGCCTCCTAGATGTTAGCCCCTTCCCAGCTAGTGTCATTTGTCTGTATTAGCACTGTTCACTGTATTGGTGTCACTGGTAATGTTCCTCTCAGCTAGAGCCAGATTCACAGTCACAGTTCCACTATAAGTCGCTGATCACCATTACCAGTATAGCCTTGTAGCTGCGTAAATTCCAGTATACATACCATACACAAAAAGTTATTTGCATTGTCCCCATAATGTATGTTTAGTACGCAATACACCATGTTGTGCATTTTTACACTTTTGGCTATATGAGCTTTGAAAGCTCCTTTTTGTAAACATATCAGTGTTGCTGGATATATAAAATTTGCAAATGCAGTCCAATATTAGCTGCATGCTTCAGGGCAATACACACACCTTTTGGAAATGCCTTCCTGTAAGCAGTCCAATATTTGGTATTACCTGCATGCTTTGGGGCAATACACACACCTTTTGGAAATGCCTTCCTGTAGGGAGTCTAACATATGGTATTACCTGCATGCTTTGGGCAATGCACACACCTTTGGAAATGCCTTCCTGTAAGCAGTCCAATATTTGGTATTGGCTGCATGCTTTGGGGCAATGCACACACCTTTTGGAAATGCCTTCCTGTAAGCAGTCCAATATTTGGTATTGGCTGCATGCTTTGGGGCAATGCACACACCTTTGGAAATGCCTTCCTGTAGAGAGTCCAATATTTGGTATTACCTGCATGCTTTGGGCAATGCACACACCTTTAGAAATGCCTTCCTGTAAGCAGTCCAATATTTGGTATTACCTGCATGCTTGGGGCAATACACACACCTTTGGAAATGCCTTCCTGTAGGGAGTCCAACATTTGGTATTACCTGCATGCTTTGGGGCAATGCACACACCTTTGGAAATGCCTTCCTGTAGGGCAGTGGTTCTCAACCTTTCTAATGCCGCGACCCCTTAATACAGTTCCTCATGTTGTGGTGACCCCCAACCATAAAATTATTTTCATTGCTACTTCATAACTGTAATTTTGCAGTGGGAGGAGTAGTGCCATGTCATTGGTGTCAGTGGAAGGAGTAGTGCCCCATCACTGATGTCAGTGGGATGAATAGTGCCCCATTGTTGGTATCAGTGGGAGGAATAGTGCCCCATCGTTGGTATCAGTGGGAGGAATAGTGCCCCATCATTGGTGTCAGTGGGAGGAATAGTGCCCCATCACTGATGTCAGTGGGATGAATAGTGCCCCATCACTGGTGTCAGTGGGAGGAATAGTGCCCCATCACTGATGTCAGTGGGATGCATAGTGCCCCATCGTTGGTATCAGTGGGAGGAATAGTGCCCCATCACTGATGTCAGTGGGATGAATAGTGCCCCATCACTGGTGTCAGTGGGAGGAATAGTGCCCCATCACTGGTGTCAGTGGGAGGAATAGTGCCCCATCACTGGTGTCAGTGGGAGGAATAGTGCCCCATCGTTGGTGTCAGTGGGAGGAATAGTGCCCCATCGTTGGTGTCAGTGGGAGGAATAGTGCCCCATCGTTGGTGTCAGTGGGAGGAATAGTGCCCCATCGTTGGTGTCAGTGGGAGGAATAGTGCCCCATCGTTGGTGTCAGTGGGAGGAATAGTGCCCCATCGTTGGTGTCAGTGGGAGGAATAGTGCCCCATCGTTGGAGTCAGTGGGAGGAATAGTGCCCCATCATTGGTGTCAGTGGGAGGAATAGTGCCCCATCATTGGTGTCAGTGGGAGGAGTAGTGCCCCATCATTGGTGTCAGTGGGGGGAGTAGTGCCCCATCATTGGTGTCAGTGGGGGGAGTAGTGCCCCATCATTGGTGTCAGTGGGGGGAGTAGTGCTCCATCACTGGTGTCAGTGGGGGGAGTAGTGCCCCATCACTGATGTCAGTGGGAGGAGTAGTGCTCCATCACTGGTGTCAGTGGGAGGAATAGTGCCACATCACTGGTGTCAGTGGGAGGAATAGTGCCCCATCACTGGTGTCAGTGGGAGGAGTAGTGCCCCATCATTGGTGTCAGTGGGAGGAGTAGTGCCCCATCATTGGTGTCAGTGGGGGGAGTAGTGCCCCATCATTGGTGTCAGTGGGGGGAGTAGTGCCCCATCACTGGTGTCAGTGGGAGGAGTAGTGCTCCATCACTGGTGTCAGTGGGAGGAATAGTGCCACATCATTGGTGTCAGTGGGAGGAATAGTGCCACATCATTGGTGTCAGTGGGGGGAGTAGTGCCCCATCATTGGTGTCAGTGGGGGGAGTAGTGCCCCATCATTGGTGTCAGTGGGGGGAGTAGTGCCCCATCATTGGTGTCAGTGGGAGGAGTAGTGCCCCATCATTGGTGTCAGTGGGGGGAGTAGTGCCCCATCATTGGTGTCAGTGGGGGGAGTAGTGCCCCATCATTGGTGTCAGTGGGGGGAGTAGTGCCCCATCATTGGTGTCAGTGGGGGGAGTAGTGCCCCATCATTGGTGTCAGTGGGGGGAGTAGTGCCCCATCATTGGTGTCAGTGGGGGGAGTAGTGCCCCATCACTGGTGTCAGTGGGGGGAGTAGTGCCCCATCACTGGTATCAGTGGGGGGAGTAGTGCCCCATCACTGGTGTCAGTGGGAGTAGTGCCCCATCACTGGTGTCAGTGGGAGGAGTAGTGCCCCATCACTGGTGTCAGTGGGAGGAGTAGTGCCCCATCACTGGTGTCAGTGGGAGGAGTAGTGCCCCATCACTGGTGTCAGTGGGAGGAGTAGTGCCCCATCACTGGTGTCAGTGGGAGGAGTAGTGCCCCATCACTGGTGTCAGTGGGAGGAGTAGTGCCCCATCACTGGTGTCAGTGGGAGGAATAGTGCCCCATCATTGGTGTCAGTGGGAGGAATAGTGCCCCATCGTTGATGTCAGTGTGGTGGAGGGGAGAATAGTGCCCCATCGTTGGGGTCAGGGGGGGGGGAAATAGTGCCCCATCGTTGGTGTCAGTGGGGGGAGGAATACTGCCCCATCGTTGGTGTCAGTGGGGGGAGGAATAGTGCCCCATCGTTGGTGTCAGTGGGGGGAGGAATAGTGCCCCATCGTTGGTGTCAGTGGGGGGAGGAATAGTGCCCCATCGTTGGTGTCAGTGGGGGGAGGAATAGTGCCACATCGTTGGTGTCAGTGGGGGGAGGAATAGTGCCACATCGTTGGTGTCAGTGGGGGGAGGAATAGTGCCACATCGTTGGTGTCAGTGGGGGGAGGAATAGTGCCCCATCGTTGGTGTCAGTGGGGGGAGGAATAGTGCCCCATCGTTGGTGTCAGTGGGGGGAGGAATAGTGCCCCATCGTTGGTGTCAGTGGGGGGAGGAATAGTGCCCCATCATTGGTATTAGTGACACAAATGATGGGGCACTATTCCTCCCACTGACACCAATGATACTTACCTTGCTGACCCCTGCTCCAGCCTGGGCTCGCTCTCTCACTTACCTGTCAGCTGTCTTCCTTCTCTGGCCGCTCTCCTCTTCACTCGCTCCGGCAGCTCTCTCGGTCTTCTTTGATGTACGCGCGCTGCCGCTCGGCTCCTCCTCTCCAAGCTCCACCTCCTCGCCGGTGATTGGCCGCCTGTGTGCCTCTCCTGAGCTACAGTTCCGGTGGCCAATCAGCGGCGAGGAGGCGGAGCTGCTGAGCGATCCCGGAGGTGTGGCCAGGTGACAGCAGCGTATCATCCCGCCCACACATCGCCGGAGACTGCAGCGGTGTCTCGGTTCCTAAGACCATCGGAAATATGTGTTTTCCGATGGTCTTAGGCGACCCCTGGGAAATGGTCGTTCGACCCCCAAAGGGGTCGCGACCCCCAGGTTGAGAACCGCTGCTGTAGGGAGTCCAACATTTGGTATTACCTGCATGCTTTGGGCAATGCACACACCTTTGGAAATGCCTTCCTGTAAGCAGTCCAATATTTGGTA
Source organism: Staurois parvus (assembly GCF_062004578.1). Classification (NCBI taxonomy): domain Eukaryota; kingdom Metazoa; phylum Chordata; class Amphibia; order Anura; family Ranidae; genus Staurois; species Staurois parvus. The sequence goes on along the minus strand of NW_028317817.1, from coordinate 3,498,389 downwards.
TTACCTGCATGCTTTGGGGCAATACACACACCTTTGGAAATGCCTTCCTGTAGGGAGTCCAACATTTGGTATTACCTGCATGCTTTGGGGCAATACACACACCTTTGGAAATGCCTTCCTGTAAGCAGTCCAACATTTGGTATTACCTGCATGCTTTGGGGCAATGCACACACCTTTGGAAATGCCTTCCTGTAGGGAGTCCAACATTTGGTATTACCTGCATGCTTTGGGGCAATACACACACCTTTTGGAAATGCCTTCCTGTAAGCAGTCCAATATTTGGTATTACCTGCATGCTTTGGGCAATGCACACACCTTTAGAAATGCCTTCCTGTAAGCAGTCCAATATTTGGTATTACCTGCATGCTTTGGGGCAATACACACACCTTTTGGAAATGCCTTCCTGTAAGCAGTCCAATATTTGGTATTACCTGCATGCTTTGGGCAATGCACACACCTTTAGAAATGCCTTCCTGTAAGCAGTCCAACATTTGGTATTACCTGCATGCTTTGGGGCAATGCACACACCTTTGGAAATGCCTTCCTGTAGGGAGTCCAACATTTGGTATTACCTGCATGCTTGGGGCAATACACACACCTTTTGGAAATGCCTTCCTGTAAGCAGTCCAATATTTGGTATTACCTGCATGCTTTGGGGCAATACACACACCTTTTGGAAATGCCTTCCTGTAATCAGTCCAATATTTGGTATTGGCTGCATGCTTTGGGGCAATAAACACACCTTTGGAAATGCCTTCCTGTAAGCAGTCCAATATTTGGTATTACCTGCATGCTTGGGGCAATACACACACCTTTGGAAATGCCTTCCTGTAGGTAGTCCAACATTTGGTATTACCTGCATGCTTTGGGGCAATGCACACACCTTTGAAAATGCCTTCCTGTAGGGAGTCCAACATTTGGTATTACCTGCATGCTTTGGGCAATGCACACACCTTTGGAAATGCCTTCCTGTAAGCAGTCCAACATTTGGTATTACCTGCATGCTTTGGGCAATGCACACACCTTTGAAAATGCCTTCCTGTAGGGAGTCCAACATTTGGTATTACCTGCATGCTTTGGGCAATGCACACACCTTTGGAAATGCCTTCCTGTAAGCAGTCCAACATTTGGTATTACCTGCATGCTTTGGGCAATGCACACACCTTTGGAAATGCCTTCCTGTAGGGAGTCCAACATTTGGTATTACCTGCATGCTTTGGGGCAATGCACACACCTTTGGAAATGCCTTCCTGTAGGGAGTCCAACATTTGGTATTACCTGCATGCTTTGGGGCAATACACACACCTTTTGGAAATGCCTTCCTGTAAGCAGTCCAATATTTGGTATTGGCTGCATGCTTTGGGGCAATAAACACACCTTTGGAAATGCCTTCCTGTAGGGAGTCCAACATTTGGTATTACCTGCATGCTTTGGGGCAATGCACACACCTTTGGAAATGCCTTCCTGTAGGGAGTCCAACATTTGGTATTACCTGCATGCTTTGGGGCAATAAACACACCTTTGGAAATGCCTTCCTGTAAGCAGTCCAATATTTGGTATTACCTGCATGCTTTGGGCAATGCACACACCTTTAGAAATGCCTTCCTGTAAGCAGTCCAACATTTGGTATTACCTGCATGCTTTGGGTAATACACACACCTTTGGAAATGCCTTCCTGTAGGGAGTCCAACATTTGGTATTACCTGCGTGCTTCCAGGCAATGCACACACAACACCTTCACACATTGTTTTCTGGAAGCTTGCAATATATATTGCTTTTTATTCTAAGCCATTACAGTGTAGGGCACTCATATTCAACAAGGAACAGTACGATTTTATGGCTTTTCTTTTGCATCCATTTAGGAATTTGGCTTGTTCACATCAATGTCTGCTTTGCCTGACATGCCAGAGCAAATTATTTGAACTGCTCCTCTGACAATCAGCAGTTATTGGCTTTAGTTAGCAGATCATCCTCTCTAAGCTGTAGTATTGTATATATCTAAGATTTATGTTGTGTTTGTTCTACAATGATTATGTACTTCTAATTCATTAGGTGTTATAAACCGTAAGTAAATCACATTTAGTGTGTCTGATTTTTCTAATTGACAGAATGACTAAAAGCGCTCACATTTCTCTTCACAGTTGCCCTTTATGCAATCAGTGCTGTTTATTTTGCCGGCGTGATGGTTCGTTTGATGTTGACATTGACTCCTGTGGTCTGCATGCTGTCTGCTATTGCTTTCTCCAATGTCTTTGAGCATTATCTGGGAGATGACATGAAAAGGGAGAACCCACCAATAGAAGACAGCAGTGATGAGGATGGGAAGAGTTCTGGCAATTTGTATGACAAGGTAACATTACCATATTTTACTTCCCTTTTTGTTAGGAAGAATCTACGTAATTTATTTGACAGGATAGAAAACATGGATAGCACATACCAATTATTGTAAGGTTTATTAGAAAACATTTTCATGTAGCATTTATTTAAGTGGTTATCTGTCTAGATCTCCATAAGACAGAAGTGGGCCTGTTGAGAAATGTCACGTTTGTAGGGGGGATATTGCTGATAAAATGTACACCATAGAAGATTTTACCCCTGCTGCTGTTCCAGTAACAACTGTAACAGTTGTTAGCTTTTCTATAACTGTCCCACTGACAATGGTCACCAGGAGAAAAATGGGTTTAATCTCCCCAGCTGAGACAAAACTATTTTATGGAGCAGATGATTTAAAAATTAAATCTAAAAAAAAATTCTGCTTTAAATATCTGAATATAACTTTCGTGGCCCATTTTTGCTGATAGTGTTGCATTAATGCACATTTACATCGTGCACCACAATGTTATGGGTATTGTTAGAGATCAATTCACATTTACACACATGGATTGGACATATAGACTGGATCCTGGACCTGTTTTTTTATATTTTTGTTTTCCAACCTTATAAACTGTGTAAGACCATTCACAGTTGTGCATGTCTGTGTGCTAAATTGCATGTGTGTTGTGGTGTACTGCCTAGGTGTGTTCAGGTAAAAGAACTGTCGTACATTACCATGCATTGCTGCAATGCAAAGATCTGACTGCATCCTTAAAATTTGTATCTAGAATGCCTACCTAACCGCAGTATAACCTTGAGCAGTCTGTAGCTCCATCTTTGTAATAAAGAAGCATGCTAGAAAAGTGTTTATTTTAGGAAGGGGGGGGGGAACTTTTCCCTGCCCTGGGGGAGCGCTGATGGGGACAAATGATGTTCTCTTACATACCCTTAGTTTATTTGTCAGTGCATTGGTTTACCCAAGGACTTTGAAGTTCACAAATTGCACATTTTTTTTCAATCTTTTTGCGAGTAAAATACCAACTTGGCAATAGCTTATATTACCTCTGGTAATGGGCTCAAACCCTAAAACAGTTCTTAGACTGAAGTTGGTGTGCTTTTATGCCAGAAAAGTATTTTAACCACTTGCCTACCGGGCACATTTACCCCCTTCCTGCCCAGGCCAATTTTCAGCTTTCAGCGCTGTCGCACTTTGAATGACAATTGCGTGGTCACGTAATACTGTCCCCATATGAAATTTTTATAATTTTTTTCACACAAGTAGAGCTTTCTTTTGGTGGTATTTACTTGCCGCTGGATGTTTTATTTTTTGCGCTATAAACAAAAAGAGCAAAAAATGTGAAAAAAAAAAGTTTTTCTTTCATTTCTATTATAAAATTTTGCAAACAGGTCATTTCTATCCTTTGCTGATGTGTGTGATGAGGCGGCACTGATAGGTGGCACAAGTGGGCGACACTGCTGGGCACTGATCATCAGGGCACTGATCATCAGTGCTGATCTCTTCGCTGACAGTTGCCGATTCTCTGCAGTAATTTCCTCACACTGTGACAGCGTGAGGAAAGTGCAGCAGATAACCAGCAACTGTATTTACCAGTGATCTGCTGTGTCATTGGACATAGCTGATGACGTGGTAAAAGGCCACCGTGGTTGGCCGTTTACCGTATCACGTGATCGGCTGTGTCCGTAGGACACAGCGATCACCTGCGGGGCCAAGTGTGTGCCACTGGGGGTGTGTTCTGGAACGACATCCATGAACGTCGTCCCAGAACTAGAGAACTGCGCTGTAGCCGTCCTTCGGCTATAGCGTGGTTGGGACCTAGTTAATGAAGTGAAAATGGGCACTGACACCTACTAGATTTGCCGAGTTCATGCCTTCTGCTATGCAGGTTAACTTACTTCAATAAAAAGTGCCGTCAAACAATTAAAAAAAAAAAATTGTGGCAGCCATGACTGAAAATGTCAATGATTATCTAAGAGTGGACTCCTAAAGCCTTGAGCAGTTGTACGGCTTCCACTCCTGTACTTAGTAACTTCCAGTCCTCCAAACTGATATCTATCCATGGAGGTATTTTGATGCTTGCATAACTCCTCTTGAGAGTGTTTATGGTGTGCATCAGGGCTGAGGGCTGTTGAGAGAAGTACTGATGCAGTGGTGGGGAACAGTGTGAAGTTCGATTCATGGGACCATATTACAGTATTCCATTGGTCGGTAGTCCATGATTTATGGGTGTTGTACCACTCTCTCTTCTTCTGAGCAGCTTTTGTGGACAAGGGCTTTTGAAGACTGAGCTTGAGCTCTGCAGTCACTTTTACAGCAGTTGTTTCTTATTCTGGGTCACAATCCTGCAATATGTCCTCGTGTCTCTTTTGACCGCGCTTATGTTTATCAGTCTATGTGTTCACCAACAATTTGCCCTCTTTGAAACCCAGTAAGCTCTGGCGTGACTCCATATTACTAGTAGCACATGCAGCGAATGTCGAAAGTGAGGCTTCCCACCTGTAAGCTAGGTGTCTCATCACAAAGTGGAAGCAAACAAATGTTCTATCACTTTCGCTTTCGTGAAATATGTGAACACTTTCTCACCTACAAATTATTCACAACACTAACTTACCATATTTCATGGAGGCGCTGTGTTGTTATTCTAGAATGGGACAACAGAACATCTTCCCCTCTTCTTCTCCATAACATGGGGGTTAGTGCTCTGAGAGAGAGCTGGGAAAAATGGAATCCAACAATCAGCAGTGGCACAAAGCACAAAAAAGTTATTAGAATGCAAGATGCTGGTAGGATTGAAAGGTTTTTTTTGTTTTGCTTTGTTTTTTCCTCTTTAAAAAGTTAAGAGATCTGCCTTTTTTTGATTTTTTTTTTCATTTATTTATTTATTTTTAGCTCTGGTCTCTGTGCCCAAATGGCAGGCACTTATAATCAGACGAAGCTTTGGCACTTCCTGGTAGTGTCGAAGCTTGTCTGACCCCTCACAAACCTTTATTGGCTATTCTGAAAGCCAATCATAGAGGTGGTTCAGTAGGAATTTAATATATGTGAGGAGGAGGGGACAAGCTAGTCTAGATAGTAAAAGTCAACGTTTACATGTAAATTGAGCTGCTTATATCTCTGCATTTACCATACATTTTCCCTGCGTTTTTACTGTGGGAAGATTTTGTAAATATTCATTATATAATCATTTTAAATCTGCCCGTAACGTTTACTTCACTCCCTGCCTGTATTTTTAAAAATGCCGCCATAAAGCTAAATATAGATGGCATTACAAGTGCGACTATATTACAATGGTTCTTCCTTGCTGTCATCCTGCTGAGAAAATGATGCTAATAATTTATGAGCCGGAGCCATTTAAATATCTAATCCTAAAGAAAATCAGCCATTTCCACGTACTATTTAAAATATCAGAAGATTGCCTCTTTGCTCCAGCTTTCTATTTGCCAGTGATTCATTGTTTTTTTCCACATAAGTTCAGCTAGCTGTAATAGAGGTGAAGTAGCGAGCAGTGTTTAATCTCTGAATTGTGTAACCACCTCTACAAGAACTTAGGTAATGAA